>NC_050582.1:46128599-46253083 GCF_011100635.1 Trichosurus vulpecula | reverse complement strand
TCTGTCCGTGTGTCGCACTTTAGTCTCTGTCTGCCTGTGTGTCCCTCTCTGTCTGTGTGTCCCCTCTTTGTCTGTGTGTCCCTCTCTCTCTGTGTGTCCCCTGTATGTCTGTGCATCCCTCTCTGTCTGTGTGTCCCTCTCTGTCTCTGTATCTCCTCTCTATCTGTGTGTCCCGTCTGTCTGCGTGTCCCTCTCTTTCTGTATGTCTCTCTCTATCTCTATGTCCCTCTCTGTCTGTGTGTCCCCTGTCTGTATCTGTGTCCTTCTCTGTCTGTCTGTGTGTGCCTCTCTGTCTGTATGTCCCTCTCTGTTTGTGTGTCCCCTGTCTGTCTGTGTCCCTCTCTATCTGTCTGTGTGTCCCTCTCTGTGTCTGTGTGTCCCCTCTCTATCTGTGTGTCCCTCTGTCTGTCTGTGTTTCCCTCACTGTCTTGGTGTCCTCTCTCTGTCTGTGTGTCCCTCTCGATCTGTCCCATCTATGTGTCCCCTCATTTTCTGTGTGTCCCCCTCTGTATGTGTGTCCCTCTCTGTCTGTGGGTCCCATCTCTGTCTATGTGTCCCTCTCTGTCTCTCTGTGTGTCCATCTCTGTCTGTCTGTGTGTCCCTCTCTATGTGTCCCTCTCTGTCTGTGTATCCCCTGTCTCTCTATGTGTCCCTCTCTGTCTGTCCCTCTCTGTCTGTGTGGGTCCCTCTATGTCCGTGTGTCCCTCTCTGTCTGTGTCCCCCGTCTGTCTGTGTGTCCCTCTCTGTCTGTCTGTGTGTCCCTCTCTGTCTGTGTGTCTACTATCTATCTGTTGTTCCCTCTCTGTCTGTGTGTTCCTCTATGTCTGTGTGTCCCTCTCTGTCTGTCTGTGTGTCCCCTGTGTCTGTGTGTCCCTCTCTGTCTGTCTGTGTGTCCCTCTCTGTCTGTGTGTCCCCTGTCTCTCTGTGTTTCCCTCTCTGTGTGTCCCTCTCTGTCTGTGTGTCCCCTGTGTGTCTTTGTGTCCCTCTCTGTCTGTGTGTCCCTGTCTGTATGTCCCCTGTCTGTCTGTGCATCCCTCTCTATCTTTCTGTGTGTCCCTCTCTGTCCATCTGTGTGTTCCTCTCTCCCTGTGTGTCCCACTCTGTTTGTGTGTCCCCTGTCTCTCTGTGTTTCCCTCTCTGTCTGTGTGTCCCTTGTCTGTCTGTGTGTCCCCTGTCTGTCTTTGTGTCTCTCTCTCTCTCTGTGTCCCACTCTGTTTGTGTGTCCCCTGTCTCTCTGTGTTTCCCTCTCTGTCTGTGTGTCCCCTGTCTGTCTGTGTGTCCCTCTCTGTGTGTCCCTCTCTGTCTCTCTGTGTGTCCATCTCTGTCTGTGTGTCCCCTGTCTGTTTGTCCCTCTCTGTTTGTGTGTCGCTCTCTGTGTGTCCCTCTCTGTCTGTCTGTGTGTCCCTCTCTGTCTGTGTGTCGCTCTCTGTGTGTCCCTCTCTATCTTTCTGTGTGTCTCTCTCTGTCTGTGTGTTTCTCTCTGTCTGTCGTGTTTCCCTCTATGTCTGTGTGTCCCCTGTCTGTCTGTGTGTCCCTCTCTGTCTATGTGTCCGTCTCTGTCTGTGTGTCCCTCTCTGTCTGTGTGTCCCTCTCTGTCTGTGTCCCCTGTCTGCCTGTGTGTCCCTCTCTGTCTGTCTGTGTGTCCCTCTCTCTCTGTCTCTGTGTTCCTCTCTGTGTGTCCCCTCTCTGTCTGTGTGTCCCTCTCTGTGTGTCCATCTCTGTGTGTCCCTCCGTCTGTGTGTCCCTCTCTGTCTGTCTGTGTATCCCTCTCTGTTTGTCTATGTGTCTCTCTCTGTCTCTGTGTCCCCTCTCTGTCTGCGTGTCCCTCTCTGTGTGTCCCTCTCTCTCTCTCTGCGTGCCCTGTCTGTTTGTGTGTCCCTCTCTGTCTGCGTGTCCCCTGTCTATCTCTGTGTCCCTCTCTGTCTGTCTGTGTGTCCCTCTCTGTCTCTGTGTGTCCCTCTCTGTGCGTCCCTGTCTGTGTGTCCCACTCTGTCTGTGTGTCCCCTGTCTCCCTGTGTGTCCCTCTATGTCTGTGTGTTCCTCAATGCCTGTGTGTCCCCTGTCTGTCTGTGTGTCCCTCTCTGTGTGTCCCCTGTCTGTCTTTGTGTCCCTCTCTGTCTGTGTGTCCTTCTCTGTCCATCTGTGTGTCCCTCTCTATCTGTGTGTCTCCTGTCTGTCTGTGTGTCCCTCTCTATCTTTCTGTGTGTCCCTCTCTCTCTGTGTGTCCCACTCTGTCTGTGTGTCCCCTGTCTCTCTGTGTTTCCTTCTCTGTCTGTGTGTCCCCTGTCTGTCTGTGTGTCCCCTTTCTGTCTTTGTGTCCCACTCTGTCTGTGTGTCTCTCTCTGTCTGTCTGTCTGTCCCATTCTGTCTGTGTGTCCCCTGTCTGTCTGTGTTTCCCTCTCTGTCTTTCTGTGTGTCCCTTTCTGTCTCTGTGTCCCTCTCTGTGTGTCCCACTATGTCTGTGTGTCCCCTGTCTCTCTGTGTGTCCCTCTCTGTCTGTCTGTATGTCCCTCTCTGTGTCCCATTCTGTCTGTGTGTCCCCTGTCTGTCTGTGTCCCTCTCTGTCTTTCTGTGTGTCCCTCTCTGTCTCTGTGTCCCTTCTCTATCTGTGTGTCCCTCTCCGTCTGTCTGTGTGTCCCTCTCTGTCTGCGTGTCCCTCTCTCTCTCTCTCTGTGCCCTGTCTGTTTGTGTGTCCCCCTCTGTCTGTGTGTCCCTCTCTCTCTCTGTGTGCCCTGTCTATGTGTCCCTCTCTATCTGTCTGTGTGTCCCTCTCTGTCTGTGTGTCCCTCTCTCTCTGTGTGTCCCCTGTCTATCTCTGTGTCCCTCTCTGTCTGTCTGTGTGTCCCTCTCTGTCTGTCTGTGTGTCCCTCTCTGTCTCTGTGTGTCCCTCTATGTCCGTGTGTCCCTCTCTGTCTGTGTGTCCCACTCTGTCTGTGTGTCCCCTGTCTCACTGTGTGTCCCTCTCTGTCTGTGTGTCCCTCTCTGTCTGTGTGTGCCCTGTCTATCTGTGTGTCCCTCTCTGTCTGTCTGTGTGTCTGTCTCTGTGTCCACTGTGTGTCCCTCTCTGTCTGTGTGTCCCCTGTCTGTCTGTGTGTCCCTCTCTATCTGTCTGTGTATCCCTCTCTCTCTCTGTGTCCCCTGTCTCTCTGTGTGTCCCCTGTCTCTCTGTGTGTCCCTCTCTGTCTGTGTATCCCTCTCTGTCTGTGTTCCCTGTCTGTCTGTGTGTCCCTCTCTGTCTGTCTGTGTGTCCCTCTCTGTCTGTGTGTCCACTGTCTGTCTGTGTGTCCCTCTCTGTCTGTCTGTGTGTTCCTCTCTGTGTGTCCCCTGTCTGTCTGAGTGTCCCTCTGTGTCTGTCTGTTTGTCACCTGTCTGTGTGTCCCTCTCTCTTTGTGTCCCCTGTCTCTCTGTGTGTCCCTGTCTGTCTGTGTGGCCCTCTCTGTGTGTCTGTGTGTCTTTCTCTGTCTGTCTTTTGTCCCTCTCTGTCTCTATGTCCCTCTCTGTCTGTCTGTGTGTCCCTCTCTCTGTGTGTGTCCCCTCTCTACATGTGTGTCCCTCTCTGTCTGTCTGTATGTCCCCCTTTGTCTGGGTGTCCCCTGTCAGTCTGCATGTCCCGTATTTCTGTGTGTCCCCTCACTGTCTGTGTGTCCCCACTCTGTCTGTGTGTCCCTCTCCATCTGTCTGTGTCCTTCTCTCTCTGTGTGTCCCCCTCTGTCTGTGTGACCCCTCTCTGTCTGTGTGTCCCCTGTCTGTCTGTGTGTCCCCTGTCTGTCTGTGTGTCCCCTTTCTGTATGTGTGTCCCTCTCTGTCTGTGTGTCCCTCTTTGTCTGTGTGTCCCTCTCTGTCTGTGTGTCCCTCTGTCTGTCTGTGTGTCCCTCTCTGTCTGTGTGTCTCCTGTCTGTTTGTGTGTCCCTCTCTGTCTGTGTGTCCCCTGTCTGTCTGAGTGTCCCCTGTCTTTCTGCATGTTCCCTCACTTTCTGTGTGTCCCCAGTCTGTCTTTGTGTCCCTCTCTCGCTGTGTGTCCCTATCTCTCTGTGTTTCCCTCTTTGTCTGTCTGCACCAGAGAATATCCGAACTTGGGGGGATCTTAGCTAATGAATTAGTCTATGGCATTTTACAAAAGAAGGAACCATCCCAGGGAGTGGAAGCAATATGTTCCAAGTCACAAAGCTAGTTAATGGCAGAGCACGGCTAGAATCCAGGTTACATATGCTCAAAATTTAGGCTGGTCTGCCTCCTAAAAGAAAAGGTAAAGAAATGGCTATCCTTTCTCCATAGTATGGGAGAAAGAGAGGAAAAAAATACTTCCTTAACAAATAGAACTCCTTCAGTATAAAAACAAAGGAAATCAAAGTACAGAATAGGAAGAATGGATCCTGACATGTGGCCAAGGAAGTGGAAGGTAGAAGAACTTGACACGGGGAGATGGGAAGCAAGAGGACTCCTGAGCATTGCAATTAGGCAACAGATAGGAGGCTCTTCTCAAAGGGGAAGAAGAGTGGTGATTACTCCATGCTGATCTGTTACTGAAAAGCTATCAGTGACTCTCAGCTAGACTTCTGCCTCCAAGCCTTTGCACTAGCTATGCCCCATGCCTATAATATTCTCCCTCTTCGTCTCAGCCTCCTAGCTTCCCTGGCTAACTTTGTCTCAGCTCAAGTCCTAAGTCCATAGGAAGCCTTTCCAGCCTCCCTTAATTCTATCTGGTGCCTTCCCCTACTAATTATCTCCAATTTTATATATACACCTATACATATATGTACGTGTATAACATATGTGTCAATTATATATGTGTGTATCTTATTTGTACGTAGTTGTTTCCATCTCCCCCATTAGACTGTAAGCTCCATGAGGACAGAGGTTATATTTTGCCTTCTTTTTATCCCCAGTGCTTAGCACAGTGCCTGGCACTTAATAAATGACTGTTGACTGACTGACTGACCTGCCAACAATGGAAAGGTCTCCCATCTTCCTAATACATAACTAGCTATGTGGCCTTAAGCAAGTCATTTCCCTCGTCTGGGTCTAAATTTTCAAATATGATAAAGCTGAATTTGAATCTTTCCAGCTCTAATCTTAGTCCATCATTTTAAATATGGATTTTATATTTAATATGGATTTATATTAATATATAGTATATATTATATTATATACAATAAATATAGATTTATATATAATAAATATGGATTTAAATTTGGCTTTTCATATAGCAAAAATAAAGATTCCTTAAAGCTGAGCCCACCCTAGTGGGAGCCACCATGGGCAAAGCTCACTTTTATAAGAAGGCAAACTTGCCGTTGTGGATCTGGATGGGGCCCATGACTACCACACAGTTCTAGAAGAGGATCCCTTATTCAAAATGGATGAAAAGGTCAAAATAAAAGGGGAAGAGGAATGGGAAAGCTTAGGATCATAGATCATAGATTTGGAACTGAAAGGGACCTTGTAGACCATAGTGTCCAAATCCTTCATTTTATAGAGAGCCAGAGAAAGGAGATGACTTACCCAAAGTTACATGACTAGTGTCTGAGGTGAGATTTGAACCCAAGGCTTCTTGACCCCAAGTCCAGTTCTGACCAATGAGGAGGAAGGAGGGACTGGTTACTGAGGTGGAAATGATGGGAATCTCTGGGGGGAATGACTACGAGCATCTTCTGATTGTATGCTGTTGTTGTTCACTCATTTCAATCCTGTCTGACTCTCTGTGACTCCATTTGGGGTTTTCTTGATGAAGATACTGGAGTGGTTTGCCATTTCCTTCTCCAGTTCATTTTGCAGATAAGGAAACTGAGGCGGATAGGGTTAAATGGCTTGACCAGGATCACACAGCCAGTAAGTATCTGAGGCCAGATTTGAACTCAGGTGTTCCTGACTCCAGGCCCAGCACTCTATCCACTGTGCCACATAGCTGCCCATGACTGTATCATAGACTTTTGGAAAAGAGATTTCAATGAATTCAGAGAAAGGATAGATAAGCTCCCATGGTCAGAAATTCTACAGGGGATATCATCAAGGAGGCACAGGAAGGCCTTGGGAATGAAATTTGGAGGCCATAAAGAAAAACAATCCTGATAAGAAATAACCATAACAATAGCTAGTCTTTATATAGCATTTTAAGGTTTCCCAAGTACTTTACATAAATTATCTCATCTGACCCTCATGATAACTTCATGAAGTAACCAGTGATTGAACATGCTACTATTGAAGGAACTATAGGAGGTATAATATTGAGTTTCTCACCATATATCAAACCAGAAGACAAAAAGGAAGCTACAGCTCAAAGGAAGCTGGATCACAGATTCTCCTGGGAGACGCAAAGAAAGGAGTTGGCAAAGTAGGTTTTGTCATATGTCAAAAGGCATGTTTCTTGTTGAAACATTATTTCATCACTTACCTGGACATCTGGTATTTTGGATCTCATGTTGTAAAAAGATCCCCATGCAATTAAAACAGCTCTAACCTGACCTTCTTAAACAATGTATTGATACCCCAAAAGTGAGAAATGGATAAAAGAACAGACATTGACCCAAATTATCATCATTTCCTATGAAAGTTTAAGTAATGAAGATCAATTGCCAAAATGAGGGGCACATAAGATACTGGAAAGCCAATATGGTGGAATTACAGTTTTGGAAAATACTTGAAAGGGCTTCTAGTACAGCTCATATCTAAAAATGAAGCCCTTATAAAATATGCTTAGCAAGTGGTCATCCAGTATTTACATAAGGAACTGTAGCAAAGGAGAACCCACCATCATGGTTTTTTCCCATCATGCATTTTTCCTAGGTCGACCCTCTCAGGTCAACAGAGTGAATCTGATCCATCTTTCACATTAGATACTTTACCCCAGTCCCTTCTCTAAGATCTTCCCCATTTCCTTCAACCTACCATCACATGGCATGATTTTTAGGCCCTTCACCAACCTGTTTGCCCTCCCCTGGAGACCAGTTCATCATTTTCCTTCCAAAAATGTGGCACTTGGAAGTGAACACTATTCTCTATATGTAATCTGACCAGGGCAAAGTACAGTAGGACTATGATGTCCCTAATCCTGAACACTCTGCTTCTTTTAATGTAGTTAATGATTACATTAACTTTCCTGGCTGTCATGTCACACCACTGACTCATAGTAACCTTACCATCCAATAAAATCCCCATTTCTTTCTCACATGAACCCATGCCTGCTCCATTTTATACTTGTGAAATTGAACTTTTGAATCCAAGTATGACTTTACACTTATTTCTATTACGTTTTATCTTATTAGACTTTCATTTTGAAACTAGGTTTCCCTGTCTTACTCAGGCTGGATGGACAGTGGCTACTCACAGGTGCAATTCCTCTACTAATCAGCAAAAGAAAAAAGCTTTGACGTGTTTTGTTTGCAATGTGGGCTTGTTCACCCCTCCTTAGGCAAGCTGGTGGCCCATGGCTCACCATATTGGTGCCATCCTTAGTGAGTTCACCAAATTGGCTTTAGCCTCACTGCAGCATAGAACTCCCAAACTCCGGTGATCCAGCAGCCTCAGGATCCCTTACAGCAAGGGATTACAGGTGTGCACCACCAATGTCTAATCAGTCAAGATCTTTTGGGATCCTGGTTCTATCACCCAATAGGCTATCTCTCCCAGCTTAGTGTCATCTTTAAATTTGGTAAGCATTCCATCTAAGTCTATATATAAGTCCATGATGAAAATGTTAACCAACACAAATCCCTAGGGCACTCCACTAAAGACCTCCTTCCAAGTTGATGTCAAATCATTAATAACTATTCTTCGAGTCCAGCCATTTATGCCAAATTCACTTAATTATATTTTATCTAGCCCATGCCTTCTTATCTTGTCTACAAAAATAGCATGAGAGACTTTGGCAAATGCTTTGCTAAAATCCAGGCTAACTATAGCCACAGCATTTCCCTGATCTGCCAATCTAATAACACTGTCAAAAACGGAAATTATGTCAGTGACCTCATTCTTTAACCTGTTCTTTATGATTCTATATTCTTCTTTGTGTCCTACATCTCCTTTCTCCTATTTGTAAAAAAGATAAGTTTTCTTCTTGCACTAGGATGCTATAGTTCCTGAACTGAAAAGAAGGGACTAAGGAATTTAGCTCTTGGTGAACTACCAAGAGCCTCTCTACCAGGATGTCTCAAGTTGTGTTGAATTGGGTCCCCAGAGCTGCTTCTTGGAGTAAATGAAAAGAAAGTCAGCTGCAGTTTAGCCACGCTAATGCTGACAAGCAATGGTGTGGAAAATTTTTTAAATATACTGTCTTCCAACAGGTATTCCACCTCCCAATCTTCACATATTTTTATAAGATCAATAGACACATTTCTCCCAAATAATCACTTACTCAGACTCCCACTCTTTTTTGCTTCTTCTTGTTTGAAATGCTAGAGACAGCCAAGGGCAGTAGCAATTTAGAGCATAAGCTCATTTGTAAAATACTACAGAGGAAGATGGTGTAAAATTACAAGTATCTCATAAAACAATAAGAAAACCAGATCATCCCAAGGGCATTTAAGAATGAAACTGGGAGGAGGATAGCAAACAAACAAAAAATGGAAAAGATCAGACAAAATGTGCATAACAATCGTTTTTCCCATCAGTAACAGTGGAGCCACCACATTTAGATTCTAACAACCTAGTCCTTAATGTACTTCATGAGGAAGTAGAATTTTCACTAAAGAAAATAAAGATAGGGCAAGCAGTTGGACGAGACCAGGGGTGGGGAACCTGCAGCCTCAAGGCCACATGTGGCCCTATAGGTCCTCAATGGCAGCCCTTTGACTGAATCCAAACTTTACAGAACAAACCCCACCCCTGAACTAGAAAAAGCATACACAGAAGAGGTCTATACTGGTAGTGGCAGTTTATGGGCATTATGGAATACTTTATATAGGGAAGGATACAAAATTCTTGGAAAAAAGCAGAGATCATCACTACCTAAAAATGTGATCCAAGAAATGTGAGAAACTTCCCACCCATACCTTCCCACATCTAGGAAATCTTTTAAGGGAATAAGCTATAAATGTATTGATGGTATCCCCAGGAAGGGAATGGTCAGGGTTTGGAAAATTACATCTTTTAGCAGACCACATATTAAAGTTACACAGTTGACTGGTGCTGAAAATATGTGATCCCACTCTTCTTTTATTTTATTAACTATAAAAAGCATTTATATTAACTATAAAAAAGACTTGGTAGAGCAAAATGCAGCCTTTAAAAGCTCTATTCCAACAAGGTTTCTTCTGTATGTATATTAAAATCATACAAGTTCCATAAAAATAAGAGCCATTCCCTGATTGATAAATGATTAAAAGATATGAACAGGCAGTTCCCAAAGAAGAAATCCAAGCTACCAAAGGACATGAAAAAATGCTCCAAAGGGCTTTTGGGGACCTCCATTTGATATTAGTTGTCCTACTAATATACTTGATTGAAAAATCATGACAGGTTATATATCTCTGACAGTGATTCAGAATTCCATCTGAAGTCCACTTTGGGAAACACTACTATAGAGGGTATTCATACTTAGAGAATGGGTGGACTAGGAGACAGGTTAAAATCCTAGACCTAGAGCTAGTGAGGACCTCATAAGCCATCTGGTCCAATCCCTTTATTTTACAGAGGGGAAAACTGAGGCTTGGTCAAGGTCACACATAGGATCCTAGCTCTAGAGCTGGAAGGGACCTCAAACGCCATCTAGTTCAACCCCTTTATTTTACAGAGAAGGAAACTGAGGCCCAGGGAGGTTAAATGACTTGCCTAAGGGCACACAGGGAATGAACATGAGGGTGTGGGATTAGAAGCCAGGTCTTCAGAGGCCCCTTACAATGCTGATATTCTGATTCTATTAGACATGGTTCCTGCCCTCCTAGAAATCTCAGTCTAATAGACAATAGTGGTTCACATTTCCATAATGCTCTATACAGGGTGTCCCAAAAGTCTTAGTGTAGTTCTAAGCTACTAAAGCTTAAAACTGCACTGAGACTTTGAAGATACCCTATATTACAAAGCCTTTTGCATGAATTATCTCATTTGAAGACTTCACGAACCTCAGTGTCAACATTATTTTTCTCATTTTATATATAGGAGATTGGGGCTCAGAGAGATTCAGTAACAAGGCCAAAACCCTCCCCAGCTGGACCACATAGCCAGGTCTCCTACTTCTTCAGCTCTGGGCTCATTCCACTGCTGCCTTCCTTTAAAAGGTGACTGAAACCACTCTCTACAGCATTCTAAAAATGGGAGACTTTTCTAAGGTCCATGGTGCTGAAAGGTAAAGTTGGTGGATGGAGGACTGAGCCCATTCTGCCCTGGCTGTCATTTTCCTTCTCCAAAAGAAGTTAGTAATCTAGAATTCTGTGGTTCTGGGGTTCCATTGAGTGTTGAAGTAAAAGAGAAGGCTCCACAGAGCCAGAAGTGGACATCAAGCAGAGTAAACAAGGGCTAAGAAGGTGCCACTTGTTCGGGGTCCCAATGGGGTGTAGGGGACCAAGGAAGCTGAGTGAGGAGTATTAGCTGTGAGAGCCTTGGAGTTGAAGGCAAAATGTCCTGGATGGGTTCTGAAAGGGGAAGGTGGTACTCTGGGATGTACAAGCATTCCAGAGAGGCATCATAAAAGAGTGGATAGGCAGGGGTGGGAAACCTGCAGCCTTCAGGCCACATGTGGCCCTCTAAGTCTTTGGGTGCAGCCTTTTGACTGAGCCCAAGATTTTTAGACCAACTCCTTTTATTAAGGGGATTTGTTCTGTGAAGTTTGGATTCAGTCAAGGGCCACACTTGAAGACCTAGAGGGCTGCACTTGAGGACCTAGAGGACCATATGTAGCCTCGAGGCCACAGGTTCCCCAGCCCTGGGATAGAGTGTTGGACCTGGAGTCAGGTATACTTTGGTTCAAATTCCACCATAGCCATTTACTAGCAGTATGACCCTGAGAAAACTTAACCTCCCTTGGCCTCAGTTCTTCATTTATAAAATGAGAGGGTGGAACTAGATGGCCTCTAAAGTCATGGTTCAACTTGATACCTATCATTTTACACGTGGCCTTATTCAAGTCATTTCTTCTCCCTTTGTCTCAAGTCTCTTCCTCTGTAAAATGAGGGGATTTGACAAGATCATCCTATAGGATCATGGCCCAAGACAGAATGTGACCTAGCAGGCCCTGCCAATGACTAGAGAAGCATGGCAGTACAGGGTGAAGAACACAGGCATTCAAAATAAAAATAAAAGCTTTGGAAAATCACATGATGTCACATAGGTGGCTCCTTGACACTATTTGCATTGTGACTTCCCGTCTTCCCAGTCCCCACAAGCAATCTTCCCTCTCATCCTAGTTCTTCTGATCTAAGCACTCCACAAACACCATCCCTCCAATCTGGCCTGGCTTTTTCATCAGTGCTCATGCTCTCCCCAAATCTCACTCTACTTCCTCGGCCCCAGGTAAGGAAATGGCCTCCACCCATCCAGGTGTTTGCCCAATCACTGGCACGCATAAGCTATGGTTGGGGAAGGGGGGCAAAGGAAGAGACTAAAGATGGGAAACTGGACGCTGGGTCATGAGGCCTGACAACTAAGGACAGACTCTTTCTGTGAGGGAAGGAACACCTTAGTTGCCCTCCTCCATGCAGAAGCAAAGCAGGGGGCAGAAGGCATAGATGACTCCCAAACTACCCCCATCACAAGGACTGGACAGGGAGCCTAGCTGCTATGGTTAGAATCCAAGAAAACACCAAATGCTCCCCAATTTTAGTGTTTTTCTTTTAATAGGTGGGGGAAAATCCATCTGTTTGCCTTCATTTCTATAAAGAGACAAGTAAAAAGACAATCTGTGGGATAATGAGGATGCTGAGAGCCACCTGTACCTGCTGGGACTGGGCGTACCACTAGGGAGCTGTTACTGTGTGGACCAGCTTTCTTTCCATCTCCCAAAGAGAACAGGGAAAGGGTTTTCATTTTTTCTCTAATGGAGGGATTGATCAACAAGGGCCCAGTTCTTGAAACATAAACAGATATCTCTATGTCTGGTCTCAGTCCTTAGAGAATATACAAATGTTCTTCCTCTTTCTGGTCCTCAGAGAATGTATAGATAATCCTCCTCCTTATGCTGGTCTGTAGACCATGAGCCTATATTGCCTTGGCTTGTACCAGTCCGTAGAATAAAAGCAGAAATTTCCCCACCTGGTTCCAGTCCAAACAATGGCATGGAAAGTTGGAGAGGAGGGCCCTCTTTCCTGCCACGTGTGACTGAGGGAGGAGATACTACTATGTGCAGACAAAAATGAATTCTGATTAATGAATAAGCCAGAAGAACTAATGACTCAGGAGGTGATACACAGAACCGAGTTCACAACCTAAAGGGATGGATCACTCCTGTATCAGTCTTTTCCTTCCCAGAGTTGGGTGAGGCACGAACTCGAGTCTCAGCCTTATACTACTGCTATCCTAAGGCAGGGCTGGGGCTATCTCCAAAAAGGAATGTTGGTATTAAGGTTATGAGAGAGTGACCAGAAAGCTGCACCCCCATCTACCCTCCATGAGCATTCAGTACCTTTGTTTCTCCTTAATCTTAGGTAAACGAGTATTCAAAGATGGAACCATCCAGGCAGCAATATTGTGAGTTCCAGAGATCCATCAGAGCCATCAGAGATCCCATCAGCATCCAGAGTGGGCAACAGAGTCCACAGAGGCGACAGCAGTGGCCAATGCGTGGTATTGGCCAACCACAGAGGAAGCACCTGCAAGTGGATGCAAAAGGTCAATGACCAAAGGACATTGGTGGCTTCACGGAGTGTGACCCTTGGAGAATGAAGGGCCAACTATGGCCTCTAGAAAGGAACTAACATGTGAAACCCAGAAGAAAGTGACATCAAAGTGGAACTTCAGGAGGATTCCATGATTAGGAAAAAGGGCTTTCCAGACCAGGGATTGAGAGGTACCCTTTGCCACATTGCTCTCTAAATTCTTAAAAGTTTGAGCCCACTCTCCCCAGAGACCCTGTGTGTGCAAGGAAAGAGCATGACTCCAGTTGGGTGGGGGGGAAAGGATGATTTATTACTATTATTCTTGCTATCCCTTATCAATAAATCTATTTTCTAAAAACTAATGGAATTCAACTGGTTCTGATCGATAATGGGAAGAGGACCAGTAGGGGCTGAGGGACTACAGTGTTAGAAACTCCAAACCTTACAACCCTTGCATACAGTCGTAATCAACTGCCCTCTGGGGACCTGTCCAGCCAATGCAAGTGGAAGCTGGAGAAGCAGCCTTAAGGGATGGAGGAAGAGGAGGTGCTACACTTCTTTGCTGCTGATCAGAACCACTCATAAGCCTCCTTCACTGGAAATAATATGAGACGAAACAAGTTTCAATATCCCTGCCAATAAAATGAACCCATCAGGATCTTTGGTTCTAGTCTAAACCAAAGATGTCAGAAGCAGTCAGGATATTGAAGTATAAGCCATGATCCAGAACTCCAAATCTGGGTTTACAATAGTCTTGGGGGAACCTCTCAAAATCACTCTCTTTGGCCTGAGCTCCAGAACTCTACCTTGGGAATATCAGAATATAACTTGAATCTAGGTCCCCATAGATGTAGCCAAAGGACACTAGATGCTGTGCAAGCACTCGAAGTAACAATATTGGAATATTGGATCTGGGACAGCATATATGTCATCTCACAAACAATACAAGGAACACAAAGGACTCAGAGAATCCCACAACCTTGCTGTTGTTGTGGGCTAGACCTAACTCATGCCAATTCCCTGGTAGTGTAAGGGTAAATGCTGGAATAAGATGAGACATTCATGTCACCCAACAGTTAACAAAAGGAGGTTTACTCAGCCATAATGGAAGAAGGACATTCAACAAAGATTCAATGAGGGTGTCATGATTGATCCAACTGAGCATAGCTTCCTGCGTTATCCACACTGTTAGTCCGTAGTCAGAAGCCTCAGAGAAGGAGCTCAAGCTCTCATGGCCTTATGTACTCAGGCAAACAGGAAGCCATGTCAGCAATCTGAGCCAGGCGCCTGAGCCA
This sequence comes from Trichosurus vulpecula, assembly GCF_011100635.1. NCBI lineage: Eukaryota > Metazoa > Chordata > Mammalia > Diprotodontia > Phalangeridae > Trichosurus > Trichosurus vulpecula. Next base: position 46,239,045 of record NC_050582.1, on the reverse strand, counting down.
ATCATGTCCCAAGAAGAGTTTCAATATGTCCTAAGGAAAAGAACCAGTCCGTCCTGCATGGGGCAGGGCCCCAAGAAAAGTCAGCCCCACCTACATGGCTGTTACCACATGTTATCCCTCTTTTCTCCTTTATAAGTCCCATCTTCTGTCCACCTCTTAGAGCCATCTAGTCCTCCAGACACATAGCTATTCCTCTATAGTTGGACTCCCCTCCCCAATCCTATCCCCAAGAGAAATGAAGTGTAGATAGTTGGTGAGACAACTCCTAGTTCTCTGGGGGGTTCCTGCCCCAGCATTCTCAGGGTCTATATAATCCTCCAGACTTATAGTACTACCCTAAGGGCTTGGGGCCCTTTCTAAAAAGTTAATTTTCACTTGGAATTTTTAACATTTGTCCCCCTTCTCACCTTCCAGTGAATCTCATACTTCCCCTAGAAATCTATGTAGGTCTCTGCCTTATATTACTACTATCCTAAGATAGGGCTGGGGATATCTCCAAAAAGGAATCTAGTCATTAAGGTTTTAAGAAAGACAGATTTTCCCATTCCAACGAACCCCCAGGGGTATGAGAGCAATGTTCAGACATGCACCACTGCATCATGGGACTGATCTTTACTGCTTCTCCAACTCAGCAGCCATGTGGCTGCCCTTCTCAGGAGACTGTACCCACAAACACCTCTGGAGTAGGTTCAGTCTAGGGCTCTCAAGTATCTTCCCTAAAAGTGCCCAGTCCTGCGGTCATAAGGCCCCCTCTGCAGGAACTTCCTAGCTGCTCTGGCCAGCCACCATCATTACTTGGGTCACATGTCTCTCCTAGGGTCACGTGCTTATGAGCCTCTGCCACTGCTTCCCCATAGCTATCATTAAGGGGAGGTTATGTGGATGAAGAGGGAGAAATCTCCTACCCATGAGACCCAAGTCCGCTCTTAGCTCTCTTACCTCTACTTCTGCCTGTGCTCAGCTCTCTCTGATCTTCTCCCTTTTCTGCCCTGCTCCAAAGGTATATCTCACCCCTACAATAGAGAGACCCAATTAAGTCATTCTCAATGATGAAAATCATTCAGTCATCTCCAGTGAAGTATAAATGAACCAACCAGGGTCCAGTCCAAGAGTATTCCCCATGCACCATTGAGATGTGCTCAAATATCTCAGTTGACAGGTATAAATGGGTATATCTACATCAGGGGTAGGGAACTTGTGGCCTTGAGGCCACATGTGGCCTTCTAGGTCCTCAAGTGGGGCCCTTTGACTTAATCCAAATTTCATAGAACTAATCCCCTTAGTAAAAGGATTTGTCCTGTAAAATTTGGACTCAGTCAAAAGGCTGCACCCAAAGACCTAGACGGCCACATGTGGCCTCAAAGCCACAGGTTCCCAACCCCTGTACCTTCCAAAGAGAGTTATAATTAATCCAAGTCCCAAACAACTACCTCATCCATTGACCTTGTTAAATAAATTAATAAAAATTAGCTCACATTTATACGACATTTTTAAAGCTCAAAAAGTAATTTTAATGCATTATCCCATTTAATCTTCATAACACTGTGAGGGGAGCACTCTTCCTATTTCCATTTTACAGATGTCAAAACTGAGGCTGTTGAGTGACTGGTCCAGGGTCACATGGCCTGTAAAAGTATAGGGCGGTATTTGCACCTGGGTCTGTGCTGAATCCAAGTCCAATGCCTTATCTACTCTGCCACACTGGCCCCCTGCCTCTCTAAAATCTTATCCAGCTGAGAATCTAGGACTTCCCAGAGCTCCTTAAAGCTCATCAGGAAAGTGGCATATTTGGAGAATGGGCTAATAGCAACCTTAGCTGGCTAGGACTAGGGCACAGGAGGGAGAGAAACAACTCCACACAGGTGTGCATCATGGCAACTTCTAACTGTGGGAACAAATTACACAGCAATTCAAAGAGGACTCTGACATGTAGAGATGGTACAATTTTCTCTGAGAAAAGCTGTCAGTCAAAATGTTGGCGATATATGGAGGTGGCATCGGATACTGGAACAGTGAAGTTCATGTGCTTGTCAGTCAAATACCTGATGTTAGACACACCAAAGTATTTAATTCACAGTCCTCCATGCATGCACACACACACACACACGTGCACATACACATACACACATGTGCACACATACATGTACACATGCATACACACACTTCTTCCAAACTGGAGGCAGTAGGCAAACACTTTTCAATTTTGATCTTTGCAATGAATTTTACAACTGCTGGCTTGGGTGAAGCCTTCAGAGACTTGAGGTCGTAGATTCTTTGCAGGGAGGGACCAAGGGTCGGCAACCTTTCTAGAGTGGTGAGTCAAGGTGCTCAGAATCAAAGTAGCCTCAGGAGACATTGGAGATCATCCAGTCCAACCTTCTCACTTTGACGATGGTGAAAATGAGGCCCAGCAAGGGGAAAAGAGGCACCTGGGGTCAACCATCCCAAACAGGCTGAAGATACCAAGACCCTGGGGATTCAGCCCACTGAAGTCACAGAGGGACTTGGAGGTGGGATTGCTCCTAGAGATCTCATCTCATCCATAATTCTCATTTTATAGAGGAGACTGGGACCCAGAGAAGGAAAAAGTCTTGTCTAAGGTCACACAGTGGTTCAAATCCAGATCTTCTAACTTGAAGACCACCTCCCTACTTGCAGCCTTCTTGACAACAGGAGGACATTGGTGATTGAGTACTGACTTACACAAGGGGGTGAGGGAAGGCATAATATGCTATCATTTTAATTCTACAAATAAATTTGTTAAATTTGACATTTATGAGGCAGCTAGGTGGTACAGCTAGGATAGAGCACTGGGCAAGGAGTTGGGAACACCCAATTGATTCAAATCCAATCTCAGACATTTACTAGCTCTGAACCCTAAGCAAGTCATTTAACTTTCCTAATCCCAGTTTCCTCATATGTAAAATGGGGATAATAAGGGCACCTACTTCATCACAGGGTTGCTGTGAGTATCAAATGAGATAATATTTATAAAGGCTTCGCAAAATGCCAGACACAGAGTAGGCCCTTAATGAATGTTTCTTTCCTCTCCTCAATGAAGATTTATTAAGCATCAACTATGGGGCAGGCATTGTGCTAAATGTTAGGGATACAAAGACCAAAAAGAAACATTCTTTGCCCATTAGGAGCTTACATTCAAATGTGGAAGATTTAACAGAACAGATGCAACCTGAGCTGAGCCTGTGAGGGAAATCTCAGACTCCAGGTGAAGAGGGGGTGGTATTACAGGCATACAGAGTAGCCTTACAAAGGCTCAGACTCCAGAAATGGCCTGCCAAGTTTAGAAGATAGCTAGAAGTCCAGTTTGGCTAGAATACAAAATATGCCAAAGGGAGTAGTAATCAATAAATCTGTTAAGGTAAGTAGGAGGAAGACAGCAAAGGGGTCCCAATGCCAGGCAGAAGAGTTAGTACAGGCAGTCTAGCCATACCAGATCTTAAATTGTATTATAAAGCAGCAATCATCAAAACTACCTGGTACTGGCTAAGAAATAGAGTGGTGGATCAGTGGAATAGGTTAGGAACGCAAGACACATTAGTCAATGACTATAGTAACGTAGTGTTTGATAAACCTGAAGACTCCAGCTTCTGGGGTAAGAACTCATTATTTGACAAAAAACTGCTGGGAAAACTGGAAAATAGTATGGCAGAAATTGGGCATAGACCAACATCTTACACTGTTTACCAAAATAAAGTCAAAATGGATACATGATTTAGAAATAAAAGCTGATTTCATAAGCAAACTGGGAGAGCAAGGAGTAGTTAACCCGTCAAATTTATGGCGAACAGAAGAATTTATGACCAACAAGAGATAGAGAACATTATGAAATGCAAAATGGATAATTTTGATTACATTAAGTTAAAAAATTTTGCACAAACAAACCCAATGCAACCAAGATTAGGAGGGAAGCAGAAAAGTGGGAAAGAATTTTTACAACCAGTGTCTCTGATAAAGGTCTCATTTCTAAAATATATAGAGAACTGAGTCAAACTTACAAGAATACAAATCATTCTCAACTGACAAATGGTCAAAGGATAGAACAGGCAGTTTTCAGAGGAAGACATTAAAGCTATCTATAGTCATATAAAAAATGCTCTAAATCACTATTGATTAGAGACATGCTAATCAAAAGGTAACACACCACACCTATCAGATTGGCTGATAAATGCTGGAGATGTGGGAAAATTGGAACACTAATGCATTGTTGGTAGAGTTGTGAACTGACCCAATCATTCTGGAGAGCAATTTGGAACCATGCCCAAATGGCTATAAAAATGTGCGTACCCTTTGACCCAGCAATACCACTTCTAGGGTTGTATCCCAAAGAGATTATACAAATGGGAAAAGGACCCACAGGTACAAAAATATTTATAGCAGTTCTTTTTGTGGCAGTGAAGAATTGGAAATCAAGGAGATGCCCATCATTTTAGGAATGGCTGAACAAGTTGTGGTATATGAATGTAATGGAATACTATTGTGCTAAAGGAAATGATGAGCAGGTAGACTTCAGAAAAACCTGGAAAGACTTATATGAACTGATGCTGAGCAAAGTGAGCAGAACCAGGAGAACTTTGTACACAGTAACAGTCACATTGTGTGATGATTAACTTTGATAGACTTAGCTCTTCTTAGCAATGCAAGGATTTAAGACAACTCCAAAAGATTCATGATGGAAAATGCTGTCCACATCCAGAGAAAGAACTATGGAGTCTGAATGTAAAAATTATTCGCTCTCTCTCTTTTTTTGTTTGTTTTTTTCTTCTTTCTCATGGTTTCTACCATTGATTCTAATTCTTCTTTACAACATGACTAATTTGAAAATGGGTTTAATATGAATATATATGTAGAGCCTATATCAAATTATACTGTCTTGGGGTGGGAGGAGGGGAGAGATGGGGAGAAAATTTGAAATTCAAAATCTTACGGAAGTGAATGTTGAAAACCAAAAATAAATAAATATAATTTTAAAAAATAAATGGTGCATTTGTTCAATTGAATAATAAGCAAAACCTCTCTGTTTTGCTTATTTTTCCAATGGTTCCACTGGCTATGTGTTGTGTTGAATGTTTCCTTTTGTCGTATCCCTTTGTGGGCTTGCTGTTGGTGTCTGCCTAAAATCCACTTCCTAGATACAGGGACCTATCTCCCTCCCAGCACCCCGTCCCTGGCTCCCTAGCAATGCCTTACAGCCAGCTCTTAGGATCTCTGGCTGGGATGTTGGAAGTCATCTACTCCTCCAGTAGCTTCAATTTAGATGGCTCAGAGAGATTAAATAACTTGTACAAAGTCACATAGCTAGTAACAGAGTCAATAAATGAACCCAGATCCTCTGACTCAAAGTCTGGTGCTTTTTCCGCATAGAGGCAGCTAGGTGGAGCATTGATAGAGCACTGATTCTGGGGTCAGGAAGATCTGAATTCAAATCTCACCTCAGAGACGTATTAGCTTTATAACCTGGGCAAGTCACTTAATCTCTGCCTCAGTTTCCCCAGCTGCAAAATGGGGGTAATAATAGCATCTATCTCCTAGGGTTGTTGTGAGAATCAAATGAGATAACTGTAAAGTGCTTAGGATAGCACCTAGCACATAGCAGGTGTTATATAATTATTATTTCCTTCCTTCATTTCTATTATACCTCAGTTAAAGCCTGTCATGGGTCCAGCACTGTTGTTCGGATCCTAAAACCCTAGAGGAACTCAAAGAAGGGACAAGTCAGCTTCAGTACCAATAGCTCGAGAAGGCTTAGCAGAGGAGGAGAAAATTGGGCTGGGCTTGGAAAGAAGGGTCAGATTTGATCTCTCAGATGAAGGGATTTTTAGAGCTGGAAAGGACCTCAAAAGCCATCTCGTCTGGCCTCTTCATTTTACAGGGGAGGAAACTGAGGCCTGAGGAGGTGAAGAGACTGGCCCAAGATCACCACTTGGATCCTAGATCTTGAACTGGAAGGGCCCTTAAAGGTCATCTCTAGGGCAAACCCCTCATTTGGCAGCCGAAGATCCTACAACTCAGTGAGAGTAAGGGACTGGACCAAGGTTACTCAGGAAGTCAACGGCACATGTGGGACTCATCCCCAGCTCTGCTGGCTCAGATACCAGCACTCTTCCAATTTACTCTTCCTGTGGACCAGATACACCTATCGGGTCAATCAATCCATCCACAGGCCGACCTCTAGATTGGCTAGGCAACTCCGAGGCCTTCTCTCATGTTTTGAGCCACCCCAAGTTCCAAGGTCAGAGAGCTGAGGAAGGATCTCTGGGCATCACTTCAAAGAAAGGGGCTTTAGAATACTCTTGAAAGGTACACAGCAGGCTTCCTGGGCATCAAATCTCTTGTACAAAACAACAGTTTGATGTTTTAAATGTAAATCAATTGAAGAATATAGGTTCAATAGGTTTTGAAATACACTGGAACTTAAAAATGGATGGAAAGTTACTCTAAATGGGAGAGCCTCCAGGATCTGCTGACTGTAGCATACCAAGGTACAAAAGGACTGTGGGTAGCCCCAGAACCCTGCGGCTTCCCTGCCTCCTCTCCCTCAAGCTTTGCTGACCAAGCCCAGGGAGAATTCTGCCACCCTCTATCACTGTCCCAATGGGGTGTGAGCCCAGCACATTCTAGGTGCTCAAGGAGTAAAGGGAAAGAAAGATGCTCCCTGCCCAGTTTGAGGAGCAAAATATGGTCCTTGCCCCTCGGGGAGTCCTCAGTTTGAGGGAAGAGACACAGTCCCTACCCTCAGGGGATCCTTGTCTCAAGGAGGAAGCATCAGCCTCTACTCTTAGTCTTGGAAAAAGACATTGGTTCTGCCCTCAAGGTGCTCCCAGTATCCAGGAAGAGATAGTGTCCTCACCCTCAGGAAGCCCCACTCCACCAGTAGAGAGATGACCTCCCCATGTGATAGGGGGAGCACTGAGCAGCCCAGAGGCCCCAACTCTTCCCCAAAGGCTCTTCTTCAGACCATCCTTCCCCTCATAGGAGGCAGCTCTTAGCATCAGAAAAGGAAAATGTTAGTTTCTAACTAACTTTGCTCTGCAGGGCCTGTCAGATTTATCATCTTAATCCATCGAATTGAATGAAATGACTGCAGCTGTTTCTCACAAAACTGCTGGGCAACATATTAAGAATAATTGTGCTAAATGATTTTCTCAATCTGCTGGAAGAACAGAAGAGAGAATCTTATGATCATGGATCTAGAACTGGAAAGAACCTCAGAGGTCATTGAGTCCAACCTCCTCATTTCACAGATGAGGGCACCTGAAACTCAAGAGGTTAAGTGACTTGGCCAAGGTCACATAAATAGTGTCAGGATTCAAATCCAGGTCCACTCGCTCCAGATACACATTCTTTCTGCTGGAGGGGAGGAGAAAGGAAGTGGAAAGAGGAGATTTGAAAACAATGGTTGGTTGTTGTCTTTCATTCTTGAAGAAGACCAAAATGACATCACTATGTTGGAGTCAAGATACGGTGTGTCCAAATGTGGGTGATCAGACAAATGTGAGCTTGGAAGTCTCCCCCACAAGTCAGGCAAACATAGCTCATGTGAACATTTGGGGGGGGGGGCGGGGAGATGGCTCAAAATTTACACATCTCGCATTTCCTTTGAGCCACTGAAATTCTGCTTTGCTCATAGAGCACAGCACCTTCTTTGATGAGGGCACACCATGCTGGGCAGTCCTTTGCCAGTGTTTCGCATGTATCCCAATCAATTCCAAAGTTCTTCAGGGAGACCTTGAGAGTGTCCTTGTCTCAGAGACAGAACCAGAAAGAAAACAAAAGGCAATGAGAAGAAAAGGGGGGAAATGTCTGAAGAGATATGGAGTCCCAGGGAACTTATCTCCCGACTTAGGTTTTAAGCCACATGTACAGAAGATGGAAGCCAAGGCAGGTGAGAGAGAGTGAGTATAAGAGTATGGCCCAGGCCTGAGAATTCAAGCCCTGAATGAGCTAAGTCTGGTCAGGAAAGCTAAGAACAACAAAGAAGGATGCTGGCCAATTGGCTGGTCGATTGGTTTTAAAATATGTTGGATGGAAGAGGAAACTCCAATAAGGGATTGGTGTCTGCTTGGCATGGATACTGGTAATGAGATGGCAGAGAATGCCTCACTGCTCAACTCTAAATTTTTAGAAGAACAGACTCTTGACTGGAAATGAGAGAATACCAATGGCTAATAGGTGGTAAGAAACCAAAGGAAGTAGGGAGATAGTAAGAGGGTGCCTAGCTACCCCCCATTAATTGACATCGATCTAGGGCTCCATTTTACATATATCTCATTTGTTGCTAATCAGGTATGCGTGGGACTAGATGGCCTCTGAAGTCTCTGAGAATGGCCAGACCAGGTCAGCCTGGAAGGTCTCCTGAGAAGTACCCCAGGAACCTGTGTGTAAACCAGTGCAGTTCACACTGTTTTCAATGACCTGAATAAAAGCATAGAGGGCATGAAATTTTCAGGTGGCACTAGGCTGAGAGGTACCATCAACACATGGAGTCCCAGGATCCAAAAAATTTTGCCCATCATAATTTAGGGCTGAATTTAATAAAATGAAATTTAATAGGGATAAATGCAAATCATTACACTTGGGTCAAAAACAATTTTTTTACTTCACAAGTACATGGTGTGAGATATGGCTAGAGAGTAGAGAATGTATTGTCTGAAAAAGAACTGGGCATTTTGGTGAACTGAAAGATCAGTATGAGTAACTAATGTGACATGGCCATCCAAAAAAAGCCAGTGGGACCTTAGACTTCATGGAGAGAGGGATAGCTACCAGCAGCAAAGCCCTGTCTTGATCACTCCAAACATGGAGTGCTGTGTTCATTTCTGAGTACTACAGTTTAGGAAGGTCAAAAATAAGCTGGAAAATGACTAGAGGAGACTGACTGAGAGACCTCCAGTCCATGACTTGGAAGGATTGGTTAAAGAAAATAACAGTGCTCAGTTTGGCAGAGACAAGACTCCAGAGGTACAAGAGAACTGATGGCAAAATACTGGAAGGGCTGGCAAGACTTGTTCTCGAACTCACAACAGTGATAGGTAGAAGCTGAAAAGAGGCATATTTATCCTTGATCTAAGACTCAATTTACCATCTGGGAGAGCTAGCCCAGAGTAGAATGGGCCACCTCCAGGGGAAGGGGAACATGAGAGGTCTTCAGCAAAAGTTGGAGACCCATGCTGACTGACCCCCTATTCAGATATAGATAGAACTAGACAGCTGTGGGGGTATCTTTGACTAAAATTCTGTCACTGATTCAGAACCTGTGGGGTCTTTTAATACATAACACACACATAGAGACAGAGAGAGGCAGAGACAGACAGAGAGACAGAGATAGAGAAAGAAGAGACAGACACAGAGAGAGAGAGCCAGAAACAGACAAAGACATAGAGACAGAGACAAAGACAGATACAAAGCTGGAGAGAGAAAAAGAGACAGACAGATGAAGGGAGGGAGGAAAGGAGAGAGAGTTTCATTTCATCTCATTGTATGCAAACAAATAAGCAAGCTGGCCTCAGGACTAACTCAGTACTAGTCAGAGAAAAAGGCTTTGATGAGCTATGGGAGGAGGACCAAGTAGGAGCCATGTCCCAACCCAGCCACTGCTGCAAAATGCTTTCCCAGAAAGGATCAGGAAGATGCAGGGCTCTGAGTTGTTTGATGGTGAGATGCTCAAATAGCTAAAAAGGAAAAGAAAAGAAAAATTCCCTCTTCCAAACACAGGTCCATAGGAGATGTGTTATCCTTCTATATGAAAAGGCTATTTCAAACCTGTCATCCCTGGGTGGTGCCCTTTAAATTTAATTTAAATGAAATGGAATGAAATGAAATTGTTTTCCCAGCAGTAGTGTGGGTGGCTTACCTGTGACCAATGATATATGCCAGTGAGATGGCCTGGGTTGGGGCCCAGTCTGGAGCCAGGGTCGGGGGATCAGTATAGGTCTGAGTTCAGGGCTCAGTCTACCATCTGAATTAGGAGAATAGAGGAAAAGAGAAAGAAGGAAAGAAAGAAGGAGAGTAATCAAGAAGGAAGGAAAGAGAAAGAAGGGATATGAGAAATCAGAGAACAGAGAAGGAAGGGAAAAGAGAGGGAAGGGGAAAAGAGGGAAGGAGAGAAAGGAAAGCAGAGAGATGGAAGGGAGAAGAGGAAAGAAAAGAGAAGAAATGGAGGGGAGAGGAAAGGAAAGGGAAAAGAGAGGGAAGCAGAAAGGGAGAAGAGAAGAAGGAAGAGAGAAGGAAGGGAGGAGAAAAAGGAAGAAAGAAGGAAAGGAATAGAAAAGGGAAAGAAAGAGAAGGAGAGAAAGAAAGGAGGGAATAAAGGATGAATGGAGGATAGAAGGAAAGGAGAAGAGAAAGGAGAGAGGGGAGAAAAGGGAGGAAGGAGAGAAATAAGAGAAGAGAAAAATCAGGAAAAGAGGAGAGAAGGAAGGGAAGAAAGAAGGAAAGGTAGAAAGAAAGGAGAGAGGAAAGAGGAAAGGAAAGAAAGAAGGAAGAGAAGAGAAAAGGGAAAAAATGAAGGGAAGGGGGAAAAGAGATGGAAAGGGAAAGGAAGAGAAGGAGACTGTTTCATGGAGTTCAAACAAAGCCAGCAGCCAGCTAGTCCAGCCAGACGCAGGGTCAGTATGCTTGCCTCATAGCTGTGTGCAGGACCACACTTCTCTCTTTTCTGAGCCTTTCTTTTGGCAATTCCACCCCCACCCACCAGCCCTCCCACCCTCACTCCCACCCCAGGCCTGCAATAGAAGCAGAGATGAAACTGCCTAGGAGACTTAGATTCAAGACAACTCCAGGGTCTTCTTTGGCCTCCCCAGTCTGAAACCAAGGACAGCCCTTTCCACTGAAGAGTGCTGGTTCCCCCTGCTGGCTAGTCTAAGGAATGGCCTGCTTCCAGCCCTACCCTATTTGAGTCTGCACCTCTAGCAAGCTACAGGGGTCCCTGCAGGAACAGGGTCGGTGCTCCCCTCCCACCCCAGGCTCCCAGCCAGTTACACAGAGTCTAACCAACAGGGCTCGGGGCGGGGGGAGATGTGATGAATTATTCATCAGCCCCCTAAATAATTCATTCCCCTTTGAGAGGCAGAGAGCCCCCAAGAGCTCTGGGATTCTCTCAAGTTGACACCCTGAGAGAGATGAAGAGCAAAACCAAAACCCCATTTTAAAGAAATCTTGCTTCCTTGTTAGGCTGCTTGCTGAGTCTTTGCCCCAAAGTCAGCTAGCTGGCCTGGGCTTCCCAACTCTCCCCTGCCTGCCTCCCTACCTAAGCCCCCATCCAGCCATGATCTTCTCTGCCTCCCTTTAACTAAACCTCATCACTCTGTAAGACACAGATTCTGTAAGATGCAGTGGCCTCAATTTCCCCCTCTGTAAAACAAAGGAGTTCATAGAATCATAAGCTCTAGAGCTGGAAAGGAACCTTAAGGACCATCTAGTTCAACTTCTTCATTTTATAGAAGAAACTAAGTCCCAAAGAGGTTGAATCACTTGCCCAAGGTCACATGTGGGTAGGGTCACAGATCTATAGAACCCGAAAGGGAGCTCTAGTCCAATGGTGCCATTTTATAGAGAAGGAAACTGATGCCCTGGGAAGAGGAAGTGACTTGCCCAAGGTCAAACTGGTTCTAAGTGACAGAAGTAGGACCGGACCAGGCAATGGACCTCAGTTTCCTCATCTGTAAAATGTGGAGACAGAAAGGTAAACTTAATGATTTCTAAGGTCCCTTCCAGCTCTAAATTTATGAGCCTATGATCTCTAATTCTCTTTCAGCTCTGACCTTCTGTGATCCTGTGATCTCTCTGAACTTCAGTTTTCTTCTCTGTAAAAAAGGGATTAATAATGGCAGGTATCACCTACTTGTGAGGAAAGCCCCATAGCCATGTGAGGGCATTAGCTTAGGAATAGCTATGAGCATCTCTGCCTCACTATACCTCACCCCTAACTACCAACTTACATGCAATTATCAGGAGTGCATCTGTTGCATAGATCCAAGTCCACCTTTATGAGTAATCCTGGTCAATGTGCAAGGAATCTACCATACCCTGGGGTTCCTATGGGAAGGCTCTTGTAGTAAACAAAAAGGAGAGAGTAGAACAGGCAGTTAGGTGAACTCAGAAACAGTCAGGCTGTACACAGAGACTATGTAGTCATGAATGGATCAATATCAATTTGTAAGGAAGTCTGTAGAGTGCCCCAGGCATCTGCCCTTTGTAGTGGACTGGTTGGCCTTTCTATCAATAACTTCAATAAAGGCATAGTTGACATGGTTTAAAATTTGCCAAAGACACAAAGGTAAGAAAGGTATTTAACATGTTGGATTGGCACTCATGATCCTAGAAGATCTCAACAGGCCAGAACACTGGGCTAGATCTAGTGAGATGAAATTACTAGAGATAAATGTCAAGTCCTACATCTGGGTTCAAAAAACCAACTTCCCTAATACAAGATGGGAGTGTGGCTAGACAGGGGTTCATCTGGAAAAGATCTGAGTATTTAATGGCAGTCAAGAAAATTCATGTGAGATTAAGCAACATTAAGGGAAGCATAATTACCCAGGAAGTGCTAGTCCTACTCAATTCTGATCTGACCACATTTGGAGTCTCATGTTCAGTTCCAGCCATCGCATTTGAGGTAGAACATTGGAGAGTGTTCAGAGGAGAGCAAATGGGATGGTTGAAAGGGACTGAGATCATGCCATATGATGATCAGTTGAAAAAACTGGTAATATTTAGCCTGGAGAAGATTAAAAGGGCCATGACACAGGTATTCAAGTACTTGAAGAGCTGGCCTATGGAAGAGGAATAAGGCCCCAGAGGGCAGAACAAGGAGTAGTAGGGGAAAGTGCAAAGGGAAAAATTACAGCTCAGTTCAAGGAAAAACATCCTTAGAAATTGTGCTGTCTGAAAGTGAAATAGGATGCCCCAGACATCTTCATGCTCCCTCTTATTAGAGGTCTTTAAGCAAAGTCTAAATGGCCACTTCTCGTTGGAAGAGTCTCTTATGATGGTTTGGACTAGATGGCCTCAGGATTCCCTTCCAACTCAAATTCAATGACTGTGTGCTTCTTCATTTTTAGGATCTCCTTTTACATATGAGGAAACTGAGGCTCAGAAAAGAGAAGTGGTTTATTCTAGTGACAAAACTGGGATGGTGTAATAGTAATTAAGGTGGGACTTTTTGCTGTTGGCCTTTAATGATTCTGGTCTTTGTTTAAATGGGGCAGATAAAGTGGGATGTTTTTGTATTTCTCAGCACTGAGACAATTGGGAGTCATTGATTTGATTTGTATCTGATGTGATAGTGGGGGTGGAGAACTTCTCCAAGCCCAGCCTGGGTGAGGTCGGGGCCTGAACAGGATATATAAGCTCAGAGGTTAGTGGTCTCTCTGGGAGCTCTGAGCCACAGCGGGAGTGGCGTGTGACTCTGGGCCAGCCCTTGTAATGAGCTCCCCAGCTGAACACTTAGATGTTGATAACTACGAATTGTATTTGGTCTGTAATTCAGGGTGCTGGTTTTTTCCCCTGAACTAAGTAACTGATATTTGTATGCTGGATTAAAGTAAGATTGTTAACTCCTTAATGTTGCTTTCCTTAGTAAAGCAGATGAAAAGGACCTGGGTTTGCAACATTCTGTGAGCTCGTTGTTGTTGGTTTTACACCCTCACAGCAGCTGCTAGCCGGATTGTTGATACAGATGGTGACCCTCCGTCTTCTTATTCTAGGTCCTGGGCTCACTGTACCATGATGCCTCTCATACTACATAGAATTACTTTCAGCATTGGAAGAGATCTCAGTAGACATTTAGCTTAATCCATCCTCCAAAGAGAATTCCCCCTATGACAAGCTCCCGAAGAGGTCATCCAGCCTCTACTTGAAGACCACCAATGCTGGGGGAACCCACTACCTGCTGAGACAGTCCTTCCCACTTCAGGACAGTTCTTGTTGTTTGGAAACTTTCCTTGCACCAAACCAAAATCTTTCTCTTCACAACTTCTACCTCAAACTGCTGCTTCTGCACTACTCCATATGATGAGCCTTCCAACTGGAAGATGTTAATCATGTTGGCCCCTGAGTTTTCAACAGCCTGAACATCCACAATTCCTTCAGCAAATCCTCATAGAGTACGGATCCAAGACCCCTCATCATCCCTTCATCAGACTTTACAAGACAAATCTTACTCAGGGTCCCCACCATAGGCATGAAATGTTTGTTCTGCTTTATTTTCATTTCTCAGAGTCCATTATTCACTGGCTGGCCCAATCTAAGTCCAATAAAAGTCAAGTAACCTCCTCAGCACCCATAAAGGACAAGAGAGAAATACACGCCCCAGGTTTATATGTTATTGGTTGTAAGGGGAACTCTCTCCCAGACACTATGATTAGAAAAGCATGAATAAGAATTTCTGTTCTTGAAAGTTACTGATTTAAGGAAATAGGGACTCTGTGTGTGTGTGTGTGTGTGTGTGTGTGTGTGTGTGTATGCGCACGTGCGTGCGTGCCTGTGTGCACAGGAGCTATGAGAAAGAAAGAGGGAGGGAATGGGAGAGAGAGAGAGAAGGGGAGAAAGAAAGAGGAAGAAAGAAATGAATGGAGGGAGAAAAGGAGAGGAAAAAACAAGGAGGAAGAAAAGGAGGAGAAATTTGAAAGGGAAGAGGAAGAGGAAAAAGAAAGAGAAGGAAGACAAGAAGAAAATGGAGAAAGGAGAAAAAAGAAGATACCTTAGATATGTTGGAGAAGGAAAAGAAAGGAGGAGGGAGAGGAAGAAGAGAAAAAGGGAATGAAAATAAGAAGGAAGAAGAGGAAGAAAAGGGAAATGAGGAGAAAGGTCTGGTAAGAGAAGAAAGGTTTGAGTTGGTCTCCCATAGCCAACAGAGTACCAGGATGAGCTCAGGCTTCTTCCAGCCCAGATCTCCTTCACTATCATAAGAAGGCCCAGATTACCCAAGACTGAGATCTAGCCAAATCCTAAGACATGACACTCTGAAAAAAAAACATCTAGATAAACGTGGAACAGAAATTAAGGACTGGTTGGTTAAGGTGGATGGGTAGCCCATTGTATTGGATCAGAGGGGAGCCCAGAGTTGAAGAGGAGGAGGAGGAGGAGAGTAAGTGGGATTGCATTTGGGGAATTGTGAAGTGCCCTGAATGAGCCCAAGCTACTCCCTGCCTCCAAGGTCCCCTTGTAAATACCACCACTATCCTGGTAATACTTCATGGCTATGAGTGAAACACCAAGGAGTCTAAAGAACCAGAACTGTAGGAGAGTGCTCTTAAAGGCACTTTGTGTACAAGGTATGGAATAAAAGTCATCATCAGCAATGTCTCTGGCTAGAAAAGAATGTATACCTAGGAAGAAGAGACAATAAATGAAGCCTCCAGCTAGAGTGGCACACTGGAATCCTTGAAACATGAAAAAGAATCTAAGGAAGGTGAACAGCCCATTGGCTGGACCCTCTGTTGAGGATCTATTGGAAAACATGGCAAGAATCTTATCAGAATGAGAAGGTAAAGAGAAGCTGCTATCTGCAGAGGGAAGGAAGTTCCAACATTGGTAAAGTCCCAGAGTCACTGAAATACCATAGAACAAAGTCTATAAGTTACTTTGCCAAAATGAGTTACTTCCCCGAGGCACTCTGAGACCTTTTGATTATAGGACATCAGAGCAATCATCTGGCCAAACATTTCAGGAGGGAACCAAGACCAAGGGATGGAAATCAACTTATCCAAAGATTCATCAACAATAAGTGACAGAACTGAGACTTGAACCCATGTCCTTATTCTTGTTTATCTACAAAACAAAACATAACAACCACTAGGAATACAAAATATTAGAGCAGAAAGGGATCTTTAGGTAAAAGATGGAAGCAGGAATTTCTATACCCAGGACAGCACAAACCAGGCTAAGACTATGTGGCTGAAGAAAGGGTCATCTGCTAGCCCCCCATTTGAACTAATTCTCCTTTCTAACTAGTTAAAAAGCTCTGCTTTTTCTATGCTGTTAGAGAATTGCATGTGCTTTCAGTTGTCTCTAAATTTGAAAGCCTGGGACAAAGCCCAGTCAGCCAGCTTTAGTTACAAGTCTGCCTTAGATGTCAGCAAGCTCAACTTTCTCATTTCCTAGAAAGGAAACAGTCTCAGAGCAAGAAAGGGACCTACCCTAGATCACACAAGTAAGTGGCAGGTTCAGGATTCAAGCCCAGATGGTTTGACAAGCAAGTCTTCCACTCTGACCATTATATAACACATAGAGCAGTAGCTCTGGGGTATCTTTCTACTTCTACTGTGAAAGATGGCCTCATATTAGCAAGTAGCAGAGTAGGTGACAGTGGCCATTAAGGTCTTAAAAGGCCAAATGGTACCCATGGGTAATTCCCAATTAGATAATGTCTCCTTAGACAACCAAGAGCTGACCTTTGTATAGCAAAGGAAAGTCCTTTCCTCACCACTACATTACAACTTAATTAGTTCACATAATCTTTACTCAGAACCAATTGACATTGCAATGCAAAGGCTTGAGGGACCCCGTCTTCTGCTTCTGAGCATGACTTAGTCCATACTTTCATTGAATGATTATTCCCAGGTTGGCAGAGAAACAGACCCTCCATCCCAGCACAGCTACGCAGAAGTCTCTGGTCCATGTCTAAGTGTGGAGCCCAGGTTGGTCCAATGTGTATTTAGCATGGTTGTATGTATGTGTGTATATTGGTCCCAGAGGAAGTGAACACACATGTACTACTTTTCCCTTATGCTAACACACCCAGGTTTCACCCATCAATTTTAGCCCAGTTTTGCTGCAAGTTCCTAAAATATTCTTAAACGTGGGGAGGTAACAAAGTGTTTCTGTGCAAGCTGCAGGAAGAAAGTTCACTGGAAAATTAGGGCAATTTTGCGTTTCCACTTGTGTATTTACATATCAACAATCCATTTAATGACGATCTCCAAAAATAGCAGAGCGCGTAGGTCCAGAAGCTGCCAACACAACACAGCCTGCTGAATGCAAAACAATGGCTGATGAGCAATCCGAGCCCCATGTTCTAATATTGGAAAAAACAGACTTTCCAAAAGCACAGTGAGAGCATTGCCTTCTTCCTGGCAGCTGGACCTAGATGCTCAACACACAAGACTCAGCCCTGAGCTCCAGGTCAAAAGGATGGGAATGAACTCCTTTTGGCTGCCCATGGATGGGTCAGTACCAGTGGTGTTCTTACCACAGATGGAACATGAAAGGAAGGAAGCAAAGGAAGTAGAAGTCTAAGTCCCTCCTCTTGAAGAGTTCTCCAGCCATCCTATCTATCTTTACATATATATACACACATACATATATATGTATATATATATATATATACACATACATATATATACATATACACATCTACATATACGTATATGTATATGTATACGTATATGTGTGTATGTGTGTATATATACATATGTGTATATGTGTGTGTGTGTGTGTGTGTGTGTGTGTGCGTATGGCTATGTCAAATCCGACCATCGGACTCCTCTCCTAAAGGGGTCAAGTGCCTTGCCCATGGTCACATACAGATATATACCCAGAGCTGGAAAGAACCTTAGAGACCATGTAGTCCAACTCCCTCATTTTACCAAGAAGAAAATTAAGGCTCAGAGAGGTTTGAGGACTTGCCCAATAGGCAGTAAGTGGTAGGATCTTGGTCTGAACCCATGCCCTGACTTCAGATGCAGCACCCTTTCCACCGTATCAACGTTTATTAAGTAAAGCTCGTATTCTTCCTGCTGGCATTCAAGAGCCTTTCCAATATGGCAAGATCCCATCTTGTTTACTTTGTCTCATATTAACCCCGCCTGTTTTTGAAGGATAAGTCAAAGTAGGACCTGCAACCATATGACCAGGTGCTGACGGGGAACTGACCAAACATCAGATTAGACCTCTGTGAGCTTACCCCAATGAAACATAGTCCCCTCTTTTAAAACCAATGTTCTTCCAGTGACATTCTATGGATGGGAAGCCATGGAACATTACATTCTCCGAAGACCTAAAAATAAAGATCACTTAGAGGGCAGCAAAGAGGTGCACGGTGAGCAGACTGCAATGTGTCACAAATAAGGAATTGGGAAAAAGAAGAGAAAGGGATGATATCAACTAACCTTTATATAGCACATCAAGGTTTGCAAAGTGATTTACATATGATATCTCATTCAATCCTCATAACAACCCTGAGACTAAGATGTAAGTACTATTATTCCTAAGACATAAGTACTGTATTCATTTTATAGATGAAGAAACTGATGTCTTAAAAGGTAGAGAAGGTACTTCCAGGGCCACACGGCTAGTAAATGTCTGAGGCAGGGTTTGTCAGTGAAGAAACCTATGAAGCAAAAAGATGATGAGCAAATGATGATAAAGCAAAAAGGGATAGCCTATGGATAGCCAGTCCACTTCGCTGATATCCTTTCAATGTCAAAGAAAAAGCAAGGAAGGCCTCCAGCATGTTGGGTGGATTCCCTTGTGAGGAGCTCATGGGAGGGTGTGGGTGAGCGGTATACAAGATATCCAGCCATGTTGCTTATTGCCATCTGCAGCAATGGAGGGACCCACATTGATGAGATCAGTGATCAGTTGGGAGCTTTTATGCATCTCGTTTCTTTGATCCAGACTTGTGATTCCATTGGTATGGGGAGCTTTAGGTGTGGAGATTCCCTCCAGCGATTCAGATTGGCCCTTTCACTTGTGCCTTGTCAGCTCAGAGAGTTGCCAGGGTCACTGAGAGGTTAAGCAGCTTACTGGACATCATATACCTGGGATGAATCAGGAGTACAAATTAAATCCGGATCTTCCAGACCTCAAGTCTAGCCCCTTATCTACTAGGCCACACAGCCTCCTTTTGTCCTTAGTTGAAACAATAATCGTCATTGTAAGTGTGGCCTGGTGCTCAGAATCAGGCCAGAGATACAGTCCAGAGTTAAGTAGCCTAAGGGACTCAATGTGACCTGTCAGATTCCTCTATAAAAACAGAGCCTAAGCTCTGGGAGACTTGACCAAAAGGACCTCAGAGTGGGGTGGAGCTACACAGAAAAGGCTTCTTGGAGGAAGTGCTCTTGGGGCCAGGTTTTCAAGTGGATAAGTGGATTGGCCTTTCAGAATGGAAGAGTGGCAGCAAGACCGAAATGCCAAAGCCACGGGCTGGGATCAAAAGAACATCAGAAGACCATCCATCTTAGCTGATAGGCCCATTTTTGGCAGGGAATACTGAATGAAATAGGGAGGAACGGGGTGGGGGTTGAAGGAGAGTATTGACAGTAAGCTGTAAAGGCCAAGCAGAGAAAGTTGGATTCAATATGGTAGGCAATAGAGTCATACATACTAAGCAAGATTGAACCTAGGCAAAAATGGAAGGAATGGAAGGACTGAATGGGAGTTTGAGGTCCTGGGTTCAAATCCCAGATCTCATACTTCTTAGCTATGTGACTGTGGGCAAGTAATTCCTTTTCCTTCTCTGAGCCTATAAAATAAGGAAGGTCAGATTTGATAGCTGGTCTCTCAGTTCCATTTCAGCTCTGAAGATACAACCTGCATGCCAACTCTGCTGCATTTGCTGTGGTCACTTTAAGAGTAAAAGGAAGATAGGAATAAAGTAGCACATAATTCCCAAGGCAGGAGAATGGCAGGGCCAGGGGGTAGAGAGAAGAGTAGGAACTTCGAAGTGGGAATTCCTTTTCACGGACTAAGGAAATGATTCTCCAATACCAAGCGCCATATGGTACCAGAGGCACAGAAGACCAGCAGGAAAAGCCAGGGCCAGATATCAAGTAGGAGCCAAGGGCACTCCATGGCCACAGCCCAGAGCAGAGTCTCCCTGAGAGAAGGTGATGTTTGCACAGAATGATCCTGCTCACAGTCTAGGCCCTAACCCTACTCAATTTGGGGCCCCTGGATTTAGCTATACGCAGAGTAACCCTGATCCAGAGTCCTGAGTTTGAGCCTTGGGGCCCTCAGCCTGGCTTCTGTGACCCTGTCCCAGCCCCTATGTTCCTGGCTCTCCCTTGCATCTGTGACCGATGAACAAGGAGTGGCATGAGCCTCAAGGTGGGCTCATCGTCATCATGGCTGGCATTTGGACCTCACAGTATGTCTGTGTTTTTCACGCTCTGCCAGAACCACATTCCAATTAGACGTTCGTCAACAGTCGGAATTCTGCTGCAGAGAATAAAATAAAATAATTGTGGCATGTTTGTTTTCAAGCCGATTTCCTCGTAATAAACCATCTGTTGTGGATAAACTGGGATCTTACAGAAGCCGCCTTCAGAGGTAAGGCAGAGCTGAGAAAGGACCAAAGCAACATTTAAGGAAGGCCAGGTGACCCACCATTCTTAACCTTTGAAATGGCACAGCTGTTGATTAGACAGCTAATTAAACTTGCGCTCTGGGCAATGGGGAGAGTCTAGAGGTGTCCACCCAAGGGCTAAAGAGGAGGGGCCAAAACCTGAGCAATAAGGGAAAGATTTAGGGGTGAAAAAAAGACAAGCAGGCTGTTCTCTGTGAAGGGGCCAGAATGAATCACAGCATCTGGAAAGGTCACAGCTCAGCTTTCAGTGCAGGAGGAGAAAGGCAATAGCACCATCTGAGGTGAAGTTCCAGACCTTCTCCATGGGAGAAAGCAGCATGTTTGCTGGTAGGGTGAGGAATCACCACACACTTGGGGCACCCCCTCGCGCCGAGTTAGGCTACAATGATTCTTCAGCTTATCTTCAGAGATTCAGTAGCTCAGACTGCTAGAGCTGGAAGGGCCCTTAGAACAGAGAATGAGGAACATCAGAGTTGGGAGAAATCTTACAATGGAGAAAGAATGTCAGCACTGTAAGAGAACCTGGAACACAGCACAGAGAACGATGTTGCTGAGAAGACCCTCAGAACATAAAATACAGACCGTTAGAGCAAGGGGGAACCTGAGAATTCGATTTGATTAGTAAGAGACATGCACGTAGTTGGACGGGGAGGAGGGAAAGCATCTCCCAAATTATAACCAGTAGTCCCCTTCAGTCTGGAGCCCTAACCTGGCATAAGGCTCAGGCACCTGAGAACATGTGCTACAAAAATGGGTGTGCCTGCTGGATGCATGTAACAGACAATTCCTTCCCAGGCCCAGCCAAGGACTTAGCGGTAGAATGGCACTTACGGATCATCTCATCCAAGCCTCTCATTTTACAGATAGTCTAGAAATAGGACATGACTTGCCCAAGGTGACCGAGAGCTGGGATTGGAGCCTAGGTCCAGTGATTCCCAATCCAGTCTACTTTCCCTTTGGGCAGGCTGCCTCTGGAGAAAGGCCCCATGGGGTGCCACACCGCCAGCTGAAGAGCAAGCTATGGCAGCGATGAGACAATCATACTTGTCCAACACAGATACCTATCTCCATAGGTATCTTCATTTCCATGAAGACAGCACAGACATTCATGCCAACTGAAAATTCTGCTGTGATTGCCAATTAGGGGCTGCTACCCTCACCCCAAGTCTCCTCCCTCCTGGGGAGTTAAGAGAGTGGGCAGATATGAAGATTAGTCTTGATTTTTGTTGTTGGGCCACCAACTCCCACCGATCCCCACCACACACACACACACACACACACACACACACTCACATACGTGAAGTATACAAGTCTAGTTCTTTCCTCTGCCATCCTGGCCTCTGCTCTCTAGACTCTGGGATAAGCGGCCAGAAGGACAGATGTGTTCTCACTGGCTTTGATTAGAGCTGTAGCACCTAGGTTTGAATATCAGTTCTGACACTTACTGCCTTGTGACCTGGAGCAAGAATAATAACAAAAAGAGAAATAATAATAACAGGGCAGCTTGGTGGTGCAATGGATAGAGCACCAGCCCTGGAGTCAGGACTTCAGTTCAAATTCAGCCTCAGACATTCGCTAGCTGTGTGACCCCGGGCAAGTCACTTAACCCTGATTGCCTCCAAAAAAAAGAAAAAAGAAAGAAAGAAGAAGAACCAGATTATTTTGACAAAGAAGCATTGAGTCAAACAAATGGACATCATTCTGATTTATTTTTAACCAAACTTCTTAATTTTTTGTCTGGTAATTTTGGCAGTCTGGTAAAGACTACGGATCTCTTCTCAGAATCGTGTTTGTAAATGCTTACAATAAAATATATAAGACTACACAGAAAACTAATTATATTGAGATACAGTGATCAAAATGTTAACTTTTTAAAAGAACTCTTGGTTTATAGAAATGGAAGAGATTATATTAGCAATTCATTGGCACCAGAAATTACACGTGAGTTATTCTTGAAGAGCGGAGACTTATTGATCAATGCAGATTATGCAGGCAAAAGGTAGAACATGGATAGGAATAGTAATAAAAATACCTAGCATTTATATTTGTTGTGGTGGTGGTTATTCAGTCATGTCTGACTCTCCATGACCCCATTTGGGGTTTTCTTGGCAAAGATCCTGGAGTGGTTTGCCATTTCCTTCTCCAGCTCATTTTACATTTGAGTAAACTGAGGCAAACAGGATGAAATGACTTGTCCAGTGTCACACAACTATTAAGTGTCTAAGGCTGGATTTGAACTCAGGAAGATGAGCCTCCCTTACTTCAGGCCCTGTATTCTATCCACCGTGCCTGCAAGCAGCCCAGCACTTATATAGCACTTTACAAAGATCACATTTTATCCTCACAACTCTGCAAAGTAGGTGCCATTATGATCCCTATTTTACAGTTGAGGAAACTGAGACAGAGGTCAAGTGACTTGCCAAAGGTCACACAGCAAGAAAGTGTCTGAGGCCAAATCTGAACTCAGGTCTTCCTTACTCCAGGCCCACCAGCTGCCTCTAATACATCACTACTGGCAACCAGATACCTAATAGGATGTGCCTAGAGGCCACACTAGAAGCTCATGATCTTTCATCAATCCATAGAGGACGGCTCCCTCTACTCCAGAGACAAACCACAAAAAAGCTTTGAAAATTGAGTAAATTCACCGTGCGAGAACTTGAGCACCATCACAGATACAACTGTTGTCTACTAATGCCTGGATTTACCATGGCTCAATAAAAAGAAAATTAAGAACAACATTTTTAATAGATGTCACTATACCAAATGTTCGTAATCTCGGGGTTGCGTGGAATAGAAACCTTTCAAACTATAGAGACCTGCCTGGCAGAAGAAATCAAAACGAGGAGGGGAAGGATGAGGCCCATGCCTTTCTCGTCATCCTATCTGTCCCTGGAGCTATCCTCAAGATGCTTTCAGTGAGTCTACAGAAAATATGCTTCAATCCCAATGCTCATCCCTTTACAAAAAGCAGTAGCTATAGTTATGTATATAGATAGATAGATAGACAGACAGACGGATAGATAGAAGATGGATAGATAGATAGATGATAGATAGATAGATATGTATGTATATATGGGTGTGTGCATATATTTAGCACTACATGCAAAAGAATAAATAGTAGGATAGCAATCTGTCTGTGGAAGATTCCTATCTGAATTCCCTGGAAAAGGATGAATGATAATATTTAAATAGCTTTTCTTGAAGTTTGCAAAGCACTTTCTACACATTAAGAGCAAGCTAGCATTTATAGAGCTCTTTAAGGTTTGCAAAGTGCTTTATGTAGGTTAATTCATTTAATCCTCACAGGATTGAGGTAGGTGCTTTTCCCATTTTACATTCCCATTTTACAAATGATTAAAATGAGACAGAAAGGCTAAGTAAGTAGCCCAGGGTCATATAGGTAGCAAATATCTGATGCAGGATTTGAATTCAGGTCACCCTGACTCCAAGACCAATGTTTTATCTCTGTGGTAAGGTAAGGTAAGGTAAGGGCCACCGGGTGTATTATTACCACCCTCATTTTACAAATGAGGAAACTGAGTCCAAAAGAAAAGTCAAGTTGCTTGCCCAGGATCACACAGCCAATAAGTGTCAGAGGTGGGTTCTGAACTTGAATTCTCCTGACTCTAAGACCAATGCTCTAACCATTATGCCACCAGCATCTCCAAGTCACTTGAGCTCTCTGAACCTCAATTTCTTTATTTGTATTATGTACAAATAGACAACTTCCTTATTTGTACAACTTCTATCTCTGGCTCTCACTGAGACCTGGCTCTGTCTTGATGGCACAGCCTTCCTGGCCACCCTTTCTACCACTGGCTTCACTTCTACTGATTATACTGAACTCACTGGTCATGGCGAAGGAGTTGGGGTACCCTTTGATACCCGCCCCACTTCCAAACTCACCCTCTACCGCCATCACTCAGTAACGTCTCCTTTGAGATTCGTTCAGTCCACAATTATCTCCTGACTCTCAGCATTTTCATCGCCTGTCCCCCAGGGCCTGGAATGCTCTCCCTCCTCATCTCCACTTCCTAGTTTTCCTGGCTTTCTTCATATCTCAGCTAAAGGCCCTCCTTCTGTGAGAAGTCTGTCCCAATCCCCCTTAACGCTAGAGCCTTCCCTCTGAGATATTTCCTATCATTATTATTATTAATATTATTATTATTATTATTAGACAATAGGTCCCTGCCCTCCTAGCACAGAGTGAATGTAAATAGTAAATAGTAACTGTTTCTCTTTGGCCAGGAACCCTGAGAGTCTTCCCCTCCCAGTTTGATTTTTTTAAAGGGACCATCCCCTGATTAAGTTCTTAAAGAGGTCTATTCACTGAATGGGTATTACCTCACTCAAAGTGAGAACCTGAAAAGGCCTTATCCTAAAAGGCCCAGGGTCTCCCAATGCATCCTGGGCCATCTCTAGTCATCCTGGTAAATATCAGGCCACTGGACCCAGATGGCTCCAGAGGAGAAAGTGAGGCTGGTGACCTTGCACAGCCATCCTTCTCTCAAATCAAAGTCAACTGCAAGTCGTGTCATCATTTCCTGATGTCGCAGTCCTCTTCAAGAACGAAGGACAAATACACAATTATTATTATTATTTATTATTATTATCATATAGATCTTTTTTATACATAGTTGTTTGCATGTTACCTTGAACCGGGCCTGTCTTTTGCCTTTCTTTGTATCCCCAGGGCTTGGCACAGTGCCTGGCACATAGTAGGTGCTTAATAAATGCTCATTGACTGACTAATTCCACACACTAGCCCCTAGCTTTCACTCCTACTGCCACCATCTTATGTCAGGCCCTCGACGACCTTAGAATTAGAGTCCTATAATAGGTTCATTGATCTAGAACTTAAATTAGATTACTATAATAGCTTCATAGATCTAGAACTTGAAGAGAACTCAGAAGTCATCTCATCTTACAGGTGAGGAAATTGAGTCTCATGGAAGTTAAATGATTTGCCCAAGATTCCATAAGTAATAAGCATCAGAGACAGGATTTGAACCTAGAACCTCTGAATCCTGAGACTGTGCTCTCTCACTGACCCCATGCCTAGACTACTTCAATAGGCTCCAGCCTGGCACCCCTGCCTCCAACTTTGCAGCTGTCCTACACACTGCTACCACATTCATTTTCCTAAAACCTCTCGATGACGGTCCTCTGATTACATCACTCATCTTCTCAAAACCACAGACTATGGCATAAGGTCCAAAACTCACTGCCCTTGAAGCCCAACTTGGACTTTCTAATTCTGCCCTCCTAGACTGCCCTACGCTGTCCTCCCTGCCCATCCAAACCTGTCTATCCTTCACGATCTGCCTACTTCCAAGAGACTAAGAAGGAAGATCCGGAACCAAGAGACTGCCACTTACTAGCTGCATGACTGGGCAAATCACGTCAATTCTCTGAGTTTCAGTCTCCTCCTCTGCAAAATGGGGGTGGCTAAAACTGCCTACTTCACAGGGCTGTTTTTGGTAATCCTCAAGGTTAAAAAGAAATTAGTAGTAGTATGAAGCAAGAAAGTCTCAAGACAATGAAACAAGCAGAAACAGATAACATGGAAACCTCTCCTCTCCCCACCCCCCAAAGTAGTAGGAGGAGACCGATCAGCTAAAGAGGGAGAGAGAAAGCCAGGGGCAATCTCTGGCCCCTAAGCCAAGAAGGCCCCTCTGAACCTCAGCAGTCAGTGGGTCAATTTGGAATTGATCCAGCTGAGGGAAAGCTTGAATGCATTCTCTGAGGGGTCTGGCTCCCCACTAGCCGCCAGATTCCAGTGCTCAGTTCTCCCCCGCACCATCCCCAAGTGGCAGGAGAAATCAAGAATTCAGACCTGGGGAAGATAGAAAGCCTGAAACATATTAAACAGGATCGTGCTGGCTTTGGCTGGCTGGGAAGTGAGTTAGCTGCCTCAAGTGGACACAGAAACCTGACTGGCAGGCAAGCTTGATGGGAGATGTAGCCCTGGAATATTGAAGAGGGAGGCCTCCAGTTCCCAAGCTCCTTCCCCAACATCCTTTGGGTATTTTTATGCCAGGCTTGCAGACCCAGGGTTGGGGGGGAGGCAGGGAATGAGCGGGGGGCCTGGGTTCTTCTTTTTTTTCTTTCTTAAAGTCTAAGCATTAATTAGAGAGATAAAGAAATGTATCTTCTTTTGTTGGGAAGGAGGATTCTATTGAACAGGGACAATGAAGTTGCTAAAGGGTCAGCCTGAGTGGCTGCTTTGCCAGGAGTTACTGAGGAAGGAAGATAAAGAGCTTATGGTAGAAGGGGTTTGGCCTGGTGCCATCCTGGGGGACTATGGATTCCCACAGGAGACTGAGACCCATAGGAAAAAAGAGAAGGACCCAAAGCTTGGTGCACTGGACTAGGACTGAGGATACTTGGGGCCTGGTTCTACCTCTGCTCTGACCATTCTTGGTGACCTGAGGAGAGTCCCCGGCCTCCCTCTGGACCTCAGTTTGGTAAAATGAGGGGCCTCTAAGCAATGTGCTTTTTTTGTTTGTTTCGGGTTTTTTTGAGGGGGGAAGGCAGGGCAGTTGAGGTTAAGTGACTTGCCCAAGGTCACACAGCTAGTAAGTGTGTCAAGTGTCTAAGGCCAAATTTGAACTCTGGTCCTCCTGAATCTAGGGCTGGTGCTCTACTCACTGCACCACCTAGCTGCTCCTAAGAGATGTTTTTTTAAAGACCTTCCCAGCCCTGACATAGTCTCTTCTATACCCTAAGGTCTCTCCCAACTCTGATATTCTACACTCTAAAGTCACACACAAAAAAGTCAAATACTCCTGGCTTAGAAAATTGCCTAGGGAGCAATACAATTATCTAACATTATCTAGTAAGTTTTCTTCCTTTACTTTTTTTTGCCTTTTGTGGATGGCTAGTCAGAGCTCTTTTGGACAAATATAGTGGCTTTCAGAGGCTGTGTGGCATCATGGATAGAGAGCCAAGGGGTTCAAGTCACAAAAAAGCTGGGAATCCCTGATGCAGCCTAAATCTCTCATTTTACAAGTGGGGAAACTGAGGCCCAGAGCAGAATCACAGAATCTCCAAGTCAGAAGGGAGCTCAAAGGCCATCTAGTCCAACCGATATGTGACAGATGTCTACAAGCCCCTCTCCAAGTGCACATTCAACAATCACTTGAAGACTTCCAGTGAAGGAGAAACCTACTAGTTCAAGAGGTGCCTCATTGCACTTTTTGGGACAGCTCTTGTTGTTAAGCAGTTTTCCCCAACACTCTGACGCTCTGTAATTTTCACCCACAGTTCTTCTTTCCGCCCTCTGACAGAATCTCTTCTTACATGACAGTTCCTCAGACCCTTGGAGACAGCTATCACGGACCCCCTCACCCCACCCCTAGCCTTCTCTTCTCCAGGCTAAAGAACCCCAGTTCCTCTGGCCAATTTTCAAAGAACATGGGATCAAGGCCCTTCTCCTTTCTGGTCACCCTCCTTGGGTTCTGGCAAGCTTATCGATGACTTTCCTAGACTCTAGTGCTCAGAATTGAATGCAATATTCCATTTGGGGAGTGTTCCAAAGTTTACCACAGTTGGCATTGTCCTTAGCCCCCCAGCATTGGCGATGTGACTGAAAGAGAGGGAGTGAACAGTTTCCCTTTAACTAAAGGGACAGAGGAGGCTAAAACAACAGAAGGAATTCAAGAGACTCCCTTAGAATCAAGAGAAATAGTTAACCAAAACATAGCTGTCATCCTTCATTCCCAAAGAGGACCAAAAGGTCATCACTATGTTGGGGTCAAGGTTTAGTGTGTCCACTGTGGCTGATCAGACCAATCAATCAATCAGGAGTTCAGAAGGCTCTACCACAGGTCGGGCACAAATAGTCCACATGAACATTTGGGGTGGAAACAAAACATAATTGTCAATGGATGGCAACCAGTATTTGGCAGCCACAGTCTGCCACCTCTCTATTAAGGGGAGGGAGATATGATTCTCATTGGTCCTCTAGAATTAAAATTAATCATTCTATTCATGTGCATTCTGCTGTCTGTTAGTGGGGCTTCCTTTTACATCATTTGGGTCTTTGAGTATATTTTCCTCTTGGTTCTGCTTTCTTTGCTCTGCATCAGTCGGTTTGAGTCCTCTCAAGTGTCTCAGACTTCCTTGGGCAGTCTTTCCTTGCTTCGGTCCTAAATTTGCCTCTCTGTAGCAGCTTTGGGTTCTGCCCCTGTGTTGGGGTCTCGAGCCATCCCTCCCCAGCACTTGATCTAAGCATTGACTATATGCCATTCTGGCCCCAGATGCATTAACACCTTTCCTATTGTCTGGTTTCCCTAGACACCCTGGAAGTAATGTCCATGCCATCATCTGCCACTAATTTCAGTTGTTGAAGGCAGCTCCAATAGCTGAAGACATCGGCACTTTTCATCAGGGGCAGTCTGGGAGAACCACCCATCCCCATTTTCTTCTGACTCCATGTCCCACAGTGAGTCCCTTCCCCTCTCCAGTCTCCTTAAGAAAAATACAATGTGAAGGATGATTCAAAAGCTCTCTTCAGCTGGGTAGATTCATTCTAAATTCCAAGGACCTCAAGTTTCCTGCCATCTTCCCCCCTTAGCCCTCCTCCATCTTCACCAATGTCTGGTTTCTGCTCTCACTCTTTTCTCCTGGCTGAAATATGTCTCTAATCCTCCATGTCTCTCTAAAGCACTGGTGTTTCCTGCTTCACTGGGCCCTGTGGAGGCCCTCACTCTCTATTTAATGTATTCTCTGCTTTCAAAAGGCCTCTTAATTACTCCTTCCTCATTTCAAATTTGCTAATTTATCGATCAAATTTCTTCCTGTGAGTGAGACTTTTATTCTGTATGTGCAAAGAATTTATTTGGATCAATTTTATTGACCCCCCCAATGCTTCTCCCCCTTCTCAGGATACTTTCGCAAACTTTAATTAAGTCTTTGGGAAGTCTCCTTAGCTAAAGGGGAACTGTCCACTCTCTTTTAATGGCTTTTAATTGCTTGGGCTTAGAGGCTAAGGATGATGCCCACTATTATATACTTTGGGCTAGGGAATGTGGCCAAATGGAGAATTAGGTTCAGTACCTGAGTTAGATGGACCATGAGTCTAACCTAATCTGTCAGGTCCCATGTTCTGAACCAAAGGCCTTAAGTCATCCAGGGCCAGACTCCTGAGGACAACCTCTCTGGGCTCTCTGCCTCTTTGTGGCTTGGGAATTGCCCTTCTCCTAAGGCTGAAGAGATAAACCCTAGAACTGGAAGAGAACCTGAGAAAGAAGATGTTTCATCTCTCTGCCTTTAGGTACCTGGATATCTAAACCGACCACATCAAATGACCAACTCAATTTTGTTCTAATCTCTGAGGACAGATGCTACATCCCATCCCTCAGTTTCCCACTGTTTTTCTATCATCAATCAAGAAGTGAACCTCTTCCAAGAATGAACCAGAATCATTCCTGCTCCAACATGAGTCCTGATCCTCTCTTATCCTGAATCTCAGCAGGGAGATGCAGAGTATCTCTGAGTTGGATCTCAGAAGCCCTTTAGTCCAAGTCACACCCAACTTGGAATCCCCTCCATAACCTCCCTGACACAGAGGCATTCAGCCTCTGCTAAAGGCAAACCTTCAGTGCTGGGAACCTTGCTAACTTCCCAGGTACCATATCTCACTTGGAGACAACTCTGGGGATTAGGAAGTTTTGTTTACCTCAAGCAGAAATTTGCCTCCCTGTCACTTCATCTCAGTGGCAGTTAGGTGGCGCTGCAGTAGATAAAGCAGTGGGCTTGGAATCAAAAAGACTCATCTTCCTGAGTTCAAATCCAGCCTCAGACTTCCTAGATGTGTGACCCTGGGCAAGTCACTTCACTCTGTTTACCTCAGTTTCCTCATCTGTAAAATTAGCTGTAGAAGGATATGGTGAACCACTCCAGTATCTTTGCCAAGAAAACTCCAAATGGGGTCACAGAGAGTCAGACATGACTGAAACAATTCATCAACAACACTCCATGCCACCCATACTCCTAGCTGAAGAAAAAGTCTAAATGGTCTTCCATGGAGCAGCTCTTCCAATATTTCAAGACGGCTAGCATGAAGCTAAGAAGGAAGAACTGACATTTGAAAACCACTTTGAAGTTTGCAAAGTGTTTTACAAACAGGATCTCACTGTATCTTGTGAATTAAATAGCCCAGGTATTCTTCCCCTACGATAGAATAGAAGCTCTTTGAGGGTACGATGCATGGAAAGGACACTGGGTATGAAGTCAGAGGATCAAATTCCAGTCCTACCAATTACTATCTGTGTGATCCTGGGCAAGTTGGTTCCTCTCCCTGCGTCTTGGTTTTGAGGGAGCGGGACCAGAGGGACTCTGAGGGCCCTTCCAGCTCTAGCTCTATGATCTTATGATCTCCAGTCACATAGTAGGTGTTCAATAAATGTTTGTTGATTGACTATAGATGAGGGAACTGACTATTAGAGAGGTAAAGGGACTTGACCAAGGTCACTCGGCCAATTAGCAGCAGAGCCAGGGTTTAAACTTTTGAAGACTAGCCCAGGCCTTTTCTATCACACCATACAGATATTCATTTTCAAAAGAAAGTTTGTAAATTTCCCATCAACAACTGGCTGGTCATTTCAATGGTTTTCATCTAAACAAGAGACCAAACAAGGCCAAACTGCTGTGGAAAAGGCGGTTGGCATGGCAGCATTGATCAGCAAAGAATCCAGGCTGGTACTAAGTGCCAAGAGCATCTGGGATGGGAGGCAGATGGAACAGACAACCACCTACACAGTATGGCAAGAGGGACCCCAAGGGCTCTCTTGCTCGCAAACTTCTCACCCACCTGCTCAATCACCTGAGCTTCTACCACTAGTCACTCTCTCCTTTAGGGTAAGGAATCAGAAGCCAAATCTCTCACTGCCTGGGAAGCATCACCCATGAACACATTCTCAGTCCTTTGCCCAGACTCATTGATTCTGTTCTTTGACTCAGGACAGGGAACAGAACAAGCCTGAAAAGAAGAAGGGGTCACAAGAGGACAGAGATAGAGGGAAGGCTGGAGGCCAGGACAGCTGCTGTGTCCAGAACCTCTAGGACATGGGAGTAAGATGGGGGGGGGGGGCTTCAGTAAGGCTCCTCCTAAAAAGATGAGGAAGAGAAAGAGGGAGGGTGAAGTTCCCAGGGCTTCACAAATTAACCTGGGGTATGTCCCAGAAACACTAGACCCAGACCTAGGGGTGTGTGTGTGTGTGTGTGTGTGCGCGCGCGTGTGTGTGTGCACGTGCTCAAGGAGGAACACAGGAACAAAGGAAGAAAAGCCAAACAGCAAACGAGATGCCCAGGGAGCTACACTTAATCATTGGTACCATTTGTATTGACTTTGGTGCCAGCTTTAAGAGCCATTTGTTAAAAGAATCAGTAGTCGGGACTCCAAGCCAGCACACAGATAGCCATATGAATGCTGAGAATCAGGAGCTTTTGCTGTTCATCTGGCTTAATTTTCCAAATTCAAATGCAATTTGAATTCAATTGGGAAATTGATTTCTCTCATCTAAACAGAGAGACTTCAGAGGGAGAAAGGAAACAAGAGAAGGAAAGAGACAGACAGAGATATATGAGAAGAGAGAGGGAGATACAGAGAGACAGAAAGAGATGGAGAGACAGAAAGAGGGAGGAAAGGGGGGAGAAGAGAGAGCGAGTAAAGAGATAGAGACAGAAAAAGAGAGGGAAGGAAGGAAAAAGAGAAAGAGATACAGGGAGATGGAGAAAGAGGAGACAGAGCCAGAGAGAGAGAGATAAAAGGACAGATAAAATGAAGAGAGTATGCTCTTCAGTTTATCAATGTTCTTTCTAAAACATGACACCCCAAACTGAACCCAGCACTCTAGATGTGCTCTGACCAGGGAAGAGGATGGAGGAATAGTTCATAGTCCTTTAAACTCTTTGTATAATCTAAGGTCACATGAGCTTTCTCGGTTTCCAGGTGACACCGCTGACTCATTTTTAGCTTCTGGTCCAACAAAATCTCCAGATCTTCAGACAAACCACCATCAAGCCATGACTACCCCATATTTTACTTGTGAAGTGGATATTCTGAACCCATATCACAGACTTTACATTTATCTCTTTAAATGTCATCCTATGTAGTGCTTGGAGCCAGGGGGTGGGTTGGGGAGGAAGAGGGAGAAGAGAGTTCTTCTTGCTGATGCCTGTCTTGAGGATTCAATATAGTCCCTGCTCTCTGAGGCCCCAGACCAAAAGTTCTTAACATGGGGTCTATAGATAGATCTCAGAGGAGCCTGTAAATTTGAATGGGGGAAAAGTGACATCTTTATTTTCACTAACCTCTAACCAAAATGTGGCATTTCCCATAATTATTTAAAAACGTTATTTTGAGAAAGGGTCCATAGGCTTCACCACACTATCAATGGTGCCTTTTCTTGTTCTTATGATGCTTGCTATTTTAAATAAATTGTTCACTACAATGTGACATAATAAAATAGGAAAAACTGTATTCAGCCCCAAATTCTGACTTGTCGAGATCTTTTGGGATCCCAACTCTCCCGTCCAATGCATTAGCTATCTCTCTCAGCTTTTGTCATCTCTGGAGTCAATCAGCAGGCCATCTATAAGCTAACCCAAGTCATCAATGAAAATGTTAACTAGGACCCCAGCAAGCCCACGCACAGATGCCCGTCGCACTCCATGTCAACATCCTTCCAAGTTCACATTGAACCTTTTAAATTGTTCCAAATCTAACTACCCTACCATCTAGCATGCATCTCTCTCTCCTCTCCACCAAAATGACATAGTGGCCTTTGTCAAGCCTTTGTTGAAATCAAGAAAAACTCTATTTACACCATGCCCCTGATCCACCAGTCTCAGGACCACGTGAGAAAAGAAAATGAGAGGGGCACCTAGGTGGAGCAGCTAGGTGAATAGAGTGCCGGCCCCGGAGTCAGGAGGACCTGAGTTCAAATCTGGCCTCAGAACCTTGACACTTACTAGCTGTGTGACCTTGGGCAAGTCACTTAACCCCAATTGCCTTGCCTCCCCCATCCAAAAAAAGGCGTTTAGCCTACCATGACCTGTTTTTGATAAATTCATCTGTGGTTTTAGCTTTAGTATTCCTTAGCTATAATTAGAGGGGCCCTAAGCTTTCAGTTCTAGATAGCCATGGCTCTAGAGTTCTAGAAAGGGAGTGGGAGTCAAGTAATGTAGCTCTAGAATGGCTCCCAGTGAATTACCAAGAGCCTCTCTGTAAGAAAGTCTCCAGCTGTGTTGATGTGGGTTCCCAGAGCTGCCCCTTGGAATAAACCAAGTTTAGCCATGCTAATGCTAACAAGCATTGGTGTGGAAAACTTTAAAAAGAAACTATTCTCCCTCATGTATTACACCCCCCAACCTCCACCACATAACACATTTTTAAGATCAATAAATATTTCTTTCCCCCCTCCCCAAATAATACTTTCCTCCAACGCACATTCTTTTTATCCGTTTCTAACTTGGAACAGTAAAGGCTGAATATGTTTCTCCTTTCCAGGGGGAGAAAGAAGGAACAGTTGGTTGCTTACACCTGCTGAGGGAGAGGGGAGGAAGGCGAGAGATAGTGAGGACTTTTTCCAGAATCCCTACCCAGCTACCACTCAACCCTTTCCCTCCTATCAGCCCCAGGCAGGGGAGGCTGTAAGCAGCCTACTCAACACCTCTCCAACCCTGCAGAGACATTTACCTAAAGATCTAAGCCTGCAGCAGCTGTCCAATCCTTCTTTCTTGAAAACAAAGAGACTTAAGTAGCAAATCTAAATGCTAAAATCAAAAAAAGGAAAGAAAAAGGAAAAAACCTTCTAGTAACTTCTAAGACGTCCCTCTGTCTCACTCCCCTCCCCTCCCTCTGCTTCTCAATCATTCAGTCAATCCTTGAGCATTTATTAAGCACCTACTCTCTCACATATGCCCCTGCTCAGTCTTGCTTTAAAAAGCCTTTTTGCTAAGGAGAACTATGTGGAAGCTTGCTAATAAGGGAAGGAAATTCGAGGTCATCTGTAACCCAATTTTGTTGGAGTTTTTTTGGTAATTTCGGTTGGGTAATTTTGTCACAGATACCTACATTGTTCTGGTGAGTCACTGTTCTTATATTAATGGAGTGAGCATCCAGAGGATTAAGGTAAATTGCCAAGTAGCTAAAGACTGTGTTTGCATCATCTTTCCCAAGCTTCTTTAGAGTATAAAATATTAGGAAGGGGGCACTGCATGGCATCAGCAGGACAAAAGGTCTCTTTGGTTTTTACCTTTTGTGTTATTATTGGCTCAGGCCAAGCAACCCCATCCCCACCACCTCCCATTTCTTTAACATTAGTTTTACAAGTAAGAAAACTGAGACCCAGAAAACAGTCAGCATGGCTTTATCAAGGACAGGTCATGCCAGACCAACCTTATTTCCTTTGTTTAACAGGGTTATTAAACAGGGGATCCAGAATTATGTCAATATTGTTTACTTAAATTTTAGCAAAGCACAGTCTCTTATGCTATACTGGGGTGGGGGAGGGGGGAGAACGGAGAGATGTGAGTCAGATGATAACACAGGTGGAATTGGAACCGGGTGAATGGCTGAACCCAAAGTTAGCCATCAATGGGTCCGTGGCATCCTAGAAGGACGTCTCCAATGGAGCATACTAATTCCAACCTATGCGATTCAATAGTTTTATCAATGATGTGGATAAGAACACAAATGGCATTTTACAGATGATACTGAGGGGGTAAGGCTAACACCCTGGATGGGTAGTTAAAAACATGTTGGCAAGCCAGAATGCTGGGCTGAATCTAATAAGATGAAATTTAATAGAGATAATGATTTATACTTGAGCTCAAATAATTAGCTTCACAAGTACATAATGGGGACTCATAGCTAGACAATGATTTGTCTCAAAAAGATGGGGGAATTACAAGAATAACAAGCATTTATTAAGTACTTACTGTGTGCCAGGCACTATGTTAAGCTCTGGGGATACAAAGAAAGGCAAATAACATGGTCCCTGCTCTCAAGAAACTGACATTGTAATGAGAGACACAACATGCAAATAATTGTATATACGAGATATGTACAATGTAAATGGAAAGTAATCTGGAGAAGGCATTAGCTGATGGAGGAGACTAGGAAAGACCTCCTGAAGAAGGTAGGATTTGAGCTGAGTCTTGAAGGAGGCCAGGGAAACCAGGAAGGAGAGGTGAAGAGAGAGAGCATGGGGAATAACCAGGGGAAAAGCACTTGGTGGAGAGAGGAGTGTAGTGTGCAAAGAACAGCTAGGAGGCCAGCGTCATTGGATCACAGAGTATGTGAAGGGCAGTAAAGTATAATACTGGAAAGGTAGAAGGAGCCAGGGCTTTGTGAAGGACTTTGAACACCAAATGGAAACTTTTATATTTGATCATGGAAACACTGAATTTTATTTAGTAGGGGCATAATAGATCTGTGTTTTAGGAAAATAACTTTGGCCACAAAGAGAGGGATAGGTTGGAGTGGGAAGACCAGCTAGGTCATTGTTTTTGTTGTTGTTCAGTCATTTTGGTCGTGTCTGACTCTGTGATGCCAGTTGGGGTTTTCTTTGCAAAGATACTGGAGTGGTTTGCCATTTCCTTCTCTAGTTCTTTTTACAGATGAGGAAACCAGGGCAAACAAGAGTAAGGGACTTGCCCAGGGTCACACAACTAAGTAAGTATCTGAGCTCCAATTTAAACTTACATCTTCCTGACTCCAGACTGGGTCCTCTATCCACTGCACAACAAAGCCACCCTTAGACGTCATTGTAATAGTCCACACGTGAGGTGATAAAGGCCAGCACCAGGATCATAGCTGTGTGAGTGGAAGTGATGTGAAGGTAGAATAGATAAGACTTGGCAAAAGATTGAATATGGGGTCAGAGAGGTGTGAATGAGGAGTTGAGGATGACAATGAGATGGCAAACGAGTGACTGGGAGAACAGTGGTGATCTTGACAGTAATAGGAACATTGGGAAGAGGGGAGGATGAAGATGAGTTGTTTTGGGTCATACCAGTTTGAGATATCTGCGGGACATTGAGGTCAAGATATCCAAAAGGTAAAGAACTATGGAGTCTGAGAGCAGATCAAAGCATATTATTTGCTCTCTTCTTTTTGTGTTTCTTCTTTCTTGTGCTTTCTATTAATGGTTCTAATTCTTCTTTACAATATGACTAATGTGAGAATAGGTTCAACATGAAAGTATATGTACAGCCTATATCAAATTACATGCTGTCTTGAGGTAGAGGGAGGGGAGAGATGGGAAGAAAATTTGGAACTCAAAATTTTATGGAACTGAATGTTGAAAATTAAAAAATAAATAAATTTATGATAAATGAATGAATGAATGAATGAATGAATGAATGAAAAGGTATCCAGAAGGCAATGGGAGACTGAAGCTTAGGAGAGAAGTTAAGGCTGAATGTATAGGTCTAGGAAGCATCTATATAGAGATGAAGATTGAACTGCTATTAGTAGAATAAAGGCTTAATATGAGTCAACAGTATGATACAGCAGCAAAACACAAACAAACCTAATGCAAACTTGGGTTACATTAAGAGAGGGATTATGTCCAAGACAAGGCTTGTGGCAGTCCCTCTCTGCTCTGCCTTGACTGGACCACACCTGCATGTTGTTCAGTTATCCCTTCCACATTCTGGGGGTTAGGGGCATGGCAGTTCCAAAGTCTGGAAAATCCAGGTAAAATCCCTTCATACCAGAGAAGAAGTCTGATTTTTTTCTTTTTCTTTTATGGGGTGTTGATATTATATAATACTATACATATATTTTATGCATTTCTGAGTTTCTAAACTTCTTCTGTGTCATCTGCTGGCCTTCATGTGTCATCTGTAGCTCCCACAAAGCTCCCCAAAAATTCCCATTTAATTTCTTATGCCAACCCACAATATATCGAAACTGTGATGGGGAAAGTCACGATGTGGAAGGGATAACTGTATTCTATTCTGAATAGTACATTTTTAAGCCAGGGAATATCCAGACATGGTTTCCAGTATAGTAAAGGCCCTTGAGATAATGGTGTAGGAGGATGATTTGAAAGAACTGGGGATGGTTAACCTGGAGAAGAGAAAATCTGGTAGGGTATGATGCCTGTGGAAGACTGTCATGCAGGGGAAAAGGGATTATCCTGGCTCTGCTTGGCCCCAGAGGACAGAACCGGGAATAGTAATGGATGGAAATTGCGGAGGGGTAGATTATATGTGGGTGTCAGTGACAACTTCCTAACAATTAGAGCAATTCTAGAATGGAGTGGGCTGTCTCAAGATGTTGTGTGAGGCAGTGGATAGAGCAATGGACTTGGAAGAGCTGGGTTTGAATCCTGCTTTATACATTTAATACTTGAGCAAATTCAGTTCCACACTTACCTCAACTGTACTCTATTGTCATGCCTCACCACCAGATTCCTCCTCTGTAAAATGAGTTTGGTGGACTAGATCAGTGCTTCTTAAACTGTGGGTTGTGATATTGGGTCATGATCCACAATTTAAGAAGCACTAAAAAAAGAAGCACTAAAGGGGAAAAACCTGGAAAGACTTATATGAACTGATGCTGAGTGAAGTGAGCAGAACCAGGAGAACAGTATACATAGTAACAGCCACATTGTGCAATGACTGATTTTGATAGACTTAGCACTTCTCAGCAATGCAAGGAACTAAAACAATTCCAAAAGGCTCATGATGGAAAATGCCATCCACATCCAGAGAAAGGACTATGGAGTCTGAATGCAGAGCAAAGCAGATTATTTTCTTTCTTTTTTTGTTTATTTTCTTTCTCATGGTTCCTCTCATTTGTTCTAATTCTTCTATGCAACATGACTAATGGAGAAATATGTTTAATAGGAATGTATATGTAGAGCTCATATCAGATTGCAGGCTGTCTTGGGGAGGGGGAGGGAGAAGGATAAAATTTAAAACTTATGGAAGTGAATGTTGAAAACTAAAAATAAATATTTTTTAAAAAGCACTGAAGGGGTCTGGAACAGAAAAACTTTAAGACACTCTGGACTAGATGACATCTAAGGTCCCTTCTATCCTATTCTAGCTTTTGAGCCTATTACTTGCCCAAGATCACCAAGTCTTTAAAAGACCAAGAGATCTGGGGATGCAATCCAGACTCCAGACTCTGTTCCTGCAGCACCCAGAAGCCTTAGTATTCACAGACGATCATTCACAAGTGGAAGTGGGGCTCTTGGCCCCACTGGAGCCTGCCCCACTGCCCTGCACACAAACCAGGAGGCCCCTCTTCCCAGAACTGCCAGGCCCGGGCACTGCTGCTGGCCCAGTGGACCAAGTCTCCAGCTTCACTCTCTGGTTTTTGTTCATGCAGAAGGACAGCATGACCTCTGGGGCAGGAGGACACACACAGAGCAAAGAGAGCTGTTAGCAAATCAATCCCAAAGTGATTTATTTCCAAGCAGTAGATACCAGGAAGGCAGTGTGTATTTATCATTCGGACAAGACCTTAATAAAGATAAATTCCGAGTTTGAGTTCCTCTAAGGAAGTGGCTTTAGCATCCACCATATGCCAATGAGCACCTGGCTACTAATGAGGGAGTATTTGTGGATGTTCGTCCACTTGGAGAAGGCAGGAGAGCCATTTGGAGCATTGAGTCACACAACACCATAATAAAAGAAAAGTTCCCCTTTCTATAGCACCTTCCTCACAATGGCCCCATGTGTAATTAGCATCTTCATTTTACGGAGGCAAGAGAGAGGAAAGACCTTACCCAAGGTCATACAGAATCAAAGCCAGGACCTGACTCCAGGTCTTCAGGTGCCCTCCCAGCATCATTTCCATCTCCCAGCTGCTGGTCCATCACCAACTCATACAGCTTCAAGGTCAAGGAGAAGAATCAGCAGTTACACTCAAGAATTGAAGGGCACCATTGATCCATGCCCTTTTACCCAATCTGTATTTACACCCTTTTGCAATAAGGAGTGTGTGGGAGGGAAGAATGAGGGTAAAAAGTCACCCCAGGAAAATACAAATGCCTTTTCTAGATCTGGGCATGTGGAGGGCCTGTGCTGGATCCGGGAGGGGGCAAGAAGAAAAACACCCTGATCTGTCCTCCAAAGTTGGGCCAATGACTTTGGAACCTTGGCCTCTAGGTGTTCAACCTGGGCACTTTTCTCATTCATGCTTCAGGGAGGCATCTGAAGTCTCTCCCAGCTCTGATGACAGACTTCAATGAGTCCCAGAATCTCAGGATCCCAAAGAAAGCCCCCCTGTATTGCA
Organism: Trichosurus vulpecula; assembly: GCF_011100635.1. NCBI lineage: Eukaryota > Metazoa > Chordata > Mammalia > Diprotodontia > Phalangeridae > Trichosurus > Trichosurus vulpecula. Next base: position 46,199,452 of record NC_050582.1, on the reverse strand, counting down.
TCAGATGAATAGTCATCCCAAGGAAAACCCCAAGGAAGGGGATTCCATCACCTCTTGAGGCAGTTCATTCTACTTTGAGATGACTCTCATTGTTACAAAGCTTGTCTTGACATCAAGCCCAAATTGGGTCTCTTGGGAACTTCTACCCATTGCTCTTGGTTTTGTCCTAGCAGAACAAGTCTGATTAAGGCAGCTATGTGACACAGTGGATAGAACCATGGGCCTGGAGTGAGGAATACCTAAGTTCAAATTAGCCTCAGACACTCACTAGGCTTCACTCCACCTCTGCTTCCGTCTCTTCAACTGTCAAACGGCTATAATAACAGCACCTACCTCCCAGAGTTGTTGTGAGGATCAAATGAGATATTTGTAATTTTTTTTGTTTTTTTCGGCAGGGCAATTGGGGTTAAGTGACTCACCCAAGGTCACACAACTAGTACATGTGTCAAGTGTCTGAGGCCACATTTGAATTCAGGTCCTCCTGACTCCAGGGCCGGTGCTCTACTCACTGCACCACCTAGCTGCCCCCAAATGAGATATTTGTAAAGTGCTCCTGGCACATAGTAGGTGCTTAATAAATGCTTGATCCCTTCTCCTCCCTTTCCTTCCTCTATGGCAGCCCTTCAAGTAGTTGAAGACGACTATCATGTTCCCCCTGAGTCTTCTCTTTTTCTAGACGAAACATCCCAGTTCCTTCAACTGACACTTAAATGTGTCGGATTTGAGGTTCTCCAGCCTGTGAGCAGACATCCTCTGAACTCTCTCCAGGTCCCCAGTGCCTAGAACTAGGCATCCTACTCTGAATGTGGTCTAACCAGGCAGGAAAATCACCTCGTGATTTCTGGAAGCTATACGTCTCTTAACACAACCCAAGATCCCATTTGCATTTCTTGGCTACCACATCACGCCACTGATCCATATTGGGCTTGTAGTCCATTCATGGTCCTAATGGAAAAAGAACTGACCTGGAATGGGACTCTGGGGACCTGAGTTCAAATCTCAGCTCTGCTACTAACAATGCTGTGTGCCCTCAGGTAAATCACTTCCAATCTATGAATTTTCCCTCTCCATAAAACAGAGTGGGGAGGGCTAAGGGTTAGAAGTGATAAGCTCTAACTAAGGTCCTTTCTAGCTCTGCCTGTCTCCGTTCTAAAGCCGCCCCCCACCCAGTTCTGACATTCTATGAGAGGCAGTATGGTACAACATGCTAGACTTGGAATCAGACAGACCTGAGTTCAAATCCCACCCTTAGGCACGTTACCAGTATGACTATTGGCAAGCCATTTAACCTCTCTGGGCCTCTGTTTCCTTGTCCGTAAAATGGGGACAATGAAGCCAATACCTCCCAGGACAGTTGTGAGACTCACCTGAGCTAACAGATTGAGACAGTTTTATAAACTTAAAAGCCTTAGAGAAATGCCAGTTGTTATGATTGTCTCCTGATCCTTTAAATGGACTTACCCTTGCCACACATGCGATGTCAATATGGTAATACCTCATCGTCCATTCTTGTCTTGGTTTTAGGTTTTTATTCTTTATATTTTTTGGTTTGCATTTGGTTTTGTTTTACACCAGTCTCTGGACTTCACACCAGTCTTAAGCACTCTGACCTTGGACTTTCTGGGTGCTGGAGTTCAGAAACTTGCCTCACAGTTGAACCTTTCTTTAAGCAAACCCACTCTCTGAAAACTGATCATTCAAAAGAGAGGCCCTTCATTTTACTTTAACACAAGATTCATTTAAGTCAGAGGATTTCTTAAATCAGGAGTTCTTATTCTGGACTTCTCAACCTTGTTTTTAGGTATTTTGATAGCTATAGATCAATATAATTGGTTTCTTTTGTAATCCTCTATGTTTTATTATATGCTTTTACAAATATTATTCTTAGAAAGGATCCATAAGCTTCATCAGGCTACCAAAGGAATCCATGACACAAAAAAGATTAAGGATCCCTGAAAATAATGAGCTCTCCTAACATAGTCTACACAGAATTTTGTCTGCCAAGATTCAACTTCCCTAAAAACAGGAATATGTCTTGTGTAAAGAAAGGCAGCCCAGGCTCATTAACTCAAACAGAGCTAGAGGGCCCTTAGCAATTATCTCAGCCAAGCTTCTCATTTTATATATGAGAGAAGCCACAGAGGTGAAGTGATTTACCCAAACTCACACAGTGTGTTAAAAGCACAGCTAAGACTCGAACCCAGGTCTAAGGTTTTTCAATGCAGTGTTCTTACCAGCAGTGCTTGAATCACCTCTAGGATTATCACCCAAATGTGGATTCCTGCCTAAGAGATATCAGTGAAATAGAGATGGCCAAAAGGGTGACACACCATTAACTTGCCTTGGCTTTGGGCCAGATCATCTCTATTCTAGCTCTGAGATTCACTGAATGTTATCTGCACATTGGGGTGAGCAAAGAAGAGAAACAACGTCTGTGCCCCTGCATTGCGATATGACTACATAAATTGTGGTACACAAATGTAAGATCTTACTGTGATGGAAGAAATGATAAATATGAAGAATTCTGGGGATTTCCAGCCAATATGGTTTCCAGAATGGGAGGATAGGCTGGCTCTGAAGATAGAGTGCTGTAAGCCTCTAATATCCAAGGGAATGAAACCCAGCCCAGGAACCCAGGGGTCCCAGGACAAGGTCAAGCAAGGTTTACCATCCTACTCAAAAGCACACACACAGAGGTACATCATACTCAAGATGGAAATAAAGAGAAATGGGTGGTGGGAGGCAAGGAGATTAACAGAGATGATACCAAGTAGGGAAAAGTTTCAAGCAAAGCAAACTCCTTGGTCCTGAAGAGGGAATTATAGGAAAAGAACAAGAATCGTGGAGTAGGTATGGAATGAAGTATTACTGTGCCATAAGAAATGATGAACAAGACAACTGCAGATAATCCTGAGTAATTAATATGAGTGGATGCAGAGTGAAGTGAGCAGAACCAGGAGAATAACTTATACAACAATAACCACACTGGAAAGATGAACAACTTTGAAACACTTAAGAATTCTGATCAATGCAATGACCAACCATGATTCCAGAGGACCCAAGATGAAGTATGGTACCCCTCCTGACAGAGAGGTGACAGATACAGAGGCAGACATTTGTGACCAGGGCCACCCTGTGGATTCATTTTACTTGACTATGTTTATTTGTTACATGCTTTTTTTCTCTTTCTTTCTCTTATTTTTTAATTGGAGGTAGGGGATGGGAGGAGAGAAATGGAGATGCCAAAAAAGGAGGCCACTGAATTATTTGTCATGCACAAAAGAAAACAGAAAAATATTTAGAAAGAAGCACAGATAAGCAAAACAATTCCAATAATATGGAATTATTTAAATATATGGAAATATATCAGAATGTATGTGGAATATATATTATATTGGGTAACTAGGTGATGCAGTGGATAGAGTACAGGGTCTAGAGTCAGCAAGATATGAGTTCAAATCTGACCTCAGATACTTACTAGCTGTGTGGCCCTGGACAAGTCACTTTACTCTGTTTGCCTCAGTTTCCTCATCTGTAAAATGAGCTGAAGAAGGAAATGGCAAACTACTCCAATGTCTTTGCTGAGAAAACCCCAAATAGTGTCACAAAGAGTCAGATACAACACAAATAACTAAACAACAACATATATAGGTTAAAATATATATTATATATATATACTATGTATATGCATGGGTATATATATGTATACATATAACAAATGATATAACTTGGAAATGCATGGTTTCATACAGAATCCTCTTTATTTTTTGTATTCTGCTGTATAAATGGAAATGTACTTTTTTGGTATTTAAGTTCAAATTTTTTAAAAATTTTTAAGAATTCAGAGAATTCTTAAGAGAAGAAAAGGAAGAATTATAGGAAATGATGCAGGGTGAAGTAAGCAGGAAAAAATGCACATGGCTAATGTAATGTAAACAGAAAGGATGAGAAAAGGGGTGAAAGGACAAAAGGAAGAGGGAAAAAGTGACAGAGATGAAAGAACAAGAGGGGAAGAGAGGAAGGAAAGGAAAGGGAAAGAAAGGGAAGGGAAGGGAAGGGAAGGGAAGGGCAAAGGAAGGAAGGAAAGAAGGAAGGAAGGAATATTATGTAATTATAATGACCAATCTTATCCCCAAAGAAAGTTGAGAAATGTACTTTCCCTTCTACATTGGAGAGGTCAGGGTTGTAGATGTAGACTATCATAATACTGTCAGACAAAGTAGATGTATTGATTAGTTTTTGCTGAACTACATTTTTATCTCTTTCTTGTTTAATCTTTGTTATAAGAGATGCTCAAAATGAGTGGGGAAGGAGAGGGATATGTTCAGAAATAAATGTGATATATAAACAAAGGACATCTATAAAAATGAGATTAAAAATAAGAAGAAAAACGATGTTAGGAATGCATCTCTGGGGAGTATAGTGAAACCTCATTTATCTGTACTTAATTAATTTGGAATGTTCCAGTGGAAACATTTGAAAGACACCACAATTTACAACACTTCCAGTAGTGTGGTTGCTTCCCCTAGAAATAGTTTGCTGAGAATGGCACTATCCCCCTCGACCATAGACAGACTATGGGAGAAGTCCCCAGAGAGAAATGAAGTATCTGGGATTCAGCAATACAGAAACCCCATTGGGGCAAAAGCCTTTGCCCTTCATGGTCCTAGACTGTATGATCAAAGATATAGAGCTGGAAGGGCCCTCAGCCCCTTCTTTCATTTTGCAGAAGAATGCAAAATTACCCAGTAGAGTTAAGCAGCTTAACCAAAAGCTAGGGCAGGATTTGAAACCAGGACCTCTAATTTCACGTAGATCAAATATTTTGATTTAGAGCTGGGAGGGACCTTGGACCATCTCTAGTCCAGTGCTTTATTTTACCGGGGAGGAAACTGAAGCCCCTGGAGAATAAATGACTTGCCTAATGTCACACAGCTAATCAACATTTGAGCCAGGTCCTTTACCTCCAAATACAGTGTTCCTTCTGGTATGACTGACACTTTATATGGCAAATTAAGGTTTGCAAATTGCTTTACATGTCTTACCTCTCCGGAGCCTCCTGACACCCTGTGAATTAAATGTTTGTGGTTGCTTTTTCGAACAGGAGTTGTAATTTCAGAATCATAGAATTTAAATCATAAGGGATTTCAGGGGCCATTCAGTCCTTCCCCCACACACAAAGAAATCCCAATTATAACACACCTCAAAAGTGCTCCGACATCCTCTGCCTGAAGACCTCTAAGGAGAGGGAGCCCATCACCTCCCAAGGCAGCCTGTCCCACTTTGGGATAGCTTTCATTGTTAAGAAGTTTGTCCTGCAGGTAGAGCCAAGATGGCGGAGAAAAGGCAGGGACTCGCCCTAGCCTCCCAAATTCCCCACCAAAACAACTTTAAAATAATACCACAAAATGAATTCAGGAGTGGCAGAACCCACAAAAGAATGGAGTGAGACAATTTTCCAGCCCAAGACAACTTAAAGGGTCTGCAGGAAAGGAGGTGAACAAAGTCCTGTGCAGGTGCCAGGGCAGGCCCTGCCCCAGCAAACCAACAGCAGGTCCTGGAGGTGACTGGATCAGCCTCCTCAGAAGAGGTTTCCAGAGCTCTCAGCCCACAGATGCTAATGGAGGGGACAACTGGTCAGAAGATTATAGGAGTCCCTTTGTGGCACTGGGTGCCAGACTCTGTTGCATTGCCCATACTTGGATCCAGGTCCCAGTTCTGGGTGGCAGTCCCAGGGTGAGAAGGAGCACTAGCACACCAGAGCCTACAGGCCATGAAGGAGGAGGGACCCTGGTGCCAATTCCAGGGAAGAAAGTGGTGCTTGTGGTCACTCACAGATCAGAGCACAGGCCAGGAGAGTAGTAAACACATCTTCCTCTAGATCATACTACCTTAGAAGAACTGAAAACTTAAAGGTCCCCAGAATTATCTCTGAAAACAGCTGCACAAAAAAACCTGAATCTTGGGACAGTGTCCCCTTTACTCCAATTTTAATATAAAACTAAAAGTCAAGAAACGGACTGGGAAAATGAGCAAACAACTAAAAAGAGATCCTGATATTAAAAATTACTGTGATGATAGGGAAGATCAAAATACAAAGTCAGAAGAAGACAACAAAGTCAAAATTGCTAAATCCAAAGCCTCAGAGAAAAATGTGAATTCCTCTAAGGCCACAGAAGAACTCAAAAAGGATTTTTTAATCAAATATGAGAGGTAGAGGAAAAATTGAGAAAAGAAATGAGAGTTATGTAAGAAAATCATGAAAACAGAGTCAACAGCTTGGTAAAGGAGGCACGAGAAATACTGAATAAAATAGCACTGTAAAAACAGACTAGGCTAAATGGTAAAAGAGGCACAAAAACCCAATGAAGAGAAGAACGCCTTAAAAAGCAGAATTGGCCAAATGGAAAAAACAGGTATGAAATTCACTAAAGAAAAGAACTCCTTAAAAATTAGAATTGGCTGAATGAAAAAGGAGGTACAAAAGCTCAATGAACAAAATAGTTCCTTAAAAATTAGAATTGGGCAAGTGGAAGCTCTATGAGACATGAGGCATGAGACTCCATGAGATATCAAGAAGCAATTAAATGAAATCAAAAGAATGAAAAAATAGAAGAAAATATGAAATATCTCACTGGAAAAACAACTGAGCTGGAAAATAGATCCAGGAAAGTTAATATAAGAATTAATGGACTACCTGAAAGCCATGATCAAAAATAGGGCCTTGACATCATCTTTCAAGAAATTACCAAGGAAAGCTGCTGTGATAGTCTAGAATCAGAGATTAAAACAGAAATTGAAAGACTCCACCAGTCACCTCCTGAAAGAGGTCCCAAATGAAAACTCTCAGGAATATTGTAGTCAAATTCCAGAGCTCCCAGGCGAAGCAGGATATAACGCGAGCAGTCAGAAAGAAACAATTCAAGTATAATGGAGCTGCAGTCAGGATAACACAAGACTTGGCAGCTTCTACATTAAAGGATCAGAGGGCTTGGAATACGATATTTCAGAGGGCAAAGGAGCTAGGATTACAATCAAGAATCACCTATCCAGCAAAATTGAGTATAATCCTTTGGGGGAAAATAGACATTCAATGAAATAGAGAAAGTTCAAGCATTTCTGATGAAAAGACCAGAGTTAAATAGAAAATTTTAATTTCAAATATGAGACTTTCATGTGGGGGGTGGGGTTAGAGGGGATGATCACTGAGATCATTTATGACTCAAATTCTATGATTCTGAAATCACAAATCTTGTTTTTAAAAGCAACAGCAAACATTTAATTCACAGGCTCAAATGAGGTAAAATATGTAAACCTTAATTTGCCATAAAAAGTATCAGTTATACTAGAAAGAACACTGTATTTGGAAGCAAAGGAACTGAGACGGGATCAAAGGAGACTGAGAGAGATTAGATGACTTACCTGAGGCCACAGAGCTGGTAAGTGTCTGGGGCAGGATTTTCTGGCTAGAGGGTCATGAGTGAACTGTGAGAGTAGATTCCTTCTTGCCTGGAGGGGAAGGGGAGAAGTGGGAGGATTTATTCTTCCCAGTGCCTGGAAAGTATGAAATTATATTATGATCCACTTTTTTTTCACAGAATTGATTCTGGCATAATTGAAAGAAAACCAGCCTTGGGGTCAGGAAGACCTGAGTTCAAATCGCACCTCTGACACTATGTGACCCTAGACAAGTCACTTATCTGAGCCTCAGTTTCCTCAACTGTAAAATGGAGATAATAATAACACCTATCTTCCAGGGTTGTTATGAAGATAAAAGGAAAACACACATAAAAGCACTTTACAAACCTATTGTTATTATTGTGAACCTGGGCAAGTCACAACCTGTCAATGCCCCAAGTAACTCTCTATAACATTAAGGTGCAGAGAAGGCTCTGACCTGCATTGGTAGAGGGATTTTTGAGAGAAGTCCCTGTCCTGTTGTTGTTGTTGTCGTTCAGTCTTTTTTCAGTCCTGATTCTTCTTTGGGGTTTTCTTGGCAGAGATATTGGAGTGGTTTGCCATTTCCTTCTCCAGTCTATTTTACAGATGATAAAACTGAAGCAAGCAGAGCTAAATGACTGGTCCAGGGTCACACATCTAGGAAGTGTCTGAGGCTGGATTTGAACTCAGGAAGATGATTATTCTTCCTAACTCCAGGAATGGCATTCTAGCCACTGCAGTGCTTCCTAGCTGCCCCATCCTTTATCCTTTTATTACTAAATACAAGTCCTGCCTCTGACACATACCAGTTGTGTGTCCCTAGACAAGTCACATAACAGAGTCTATGAACTGCTGATCTGCATTGGTGGAGGCCCCTGACTCCAAATTCTGCAACCACATCCTAGCCTAGATTTCGGTTATTTGTCGCCCTGCCCGATCTCTCTATTAAGCAGCTTGAGGGCAGTGACTGTGTCATTTTTCAGCTTTGCATCCCCAAGCACCAAGTACAGACAAGCTCTCTCACCACTAAGAAACAATTAATAAAGTTCTATCCCATTGGCAACTTGAATAGAGCTCCAGGCATGGCTGAGATAGGCTTTTGCTTCTTCTCTGTTCAATCCCAGAAGGCTTTGGGGAAGAATTGGTTCCATTTGATTCAATAGAGATAAGTCAGTCTGAGGGTGCCCCGCCTCCAAAGGGTTCCTCATGGGTGAGCCATGTTGAAATGGGCCCATATTATTCATCTGAACAAGGTCTAAGGCACTGGGCATGAAAAATCACCCACTGGGACCAGGCCTGCTCCTTCAGGGCTGTTGGATATATTTTTTATTGGGAAAGAATGATATGACATGGAGCATTGAGCTATCAGTGCCAAAATCAATTACAGTATATTGAGTTCAGTGTAAAATTAATCCTCAAAGCAGAAATACAGTAAACCAGCCTGACCTTAGGGCATGGGCTCAAACACAGATCAAAAGGGTGGCAGTATGGAAGATGAAGGGGTGGGAAAGGTGAGGGAGAGACAGAGGTAGGAGAAAGATACTGTGACAGAGAGAGGGAGAGGGGGTAAGAAGAGAGAAGAAGGAGGAGGAGGAAAAGGAGAGGAGGAGTGTGACAGAGATAGAAAGAGGAGAGGGAGAGAAAGAAGAGAGAAAGGGAGGGAGAGAGCAAGGGAGAGGGGAAAGGAGAAGGGGGAAAGGGAGGGAGAGAAAAGAAAGTGAAAGGGAGGGAGCAAGAGAAAGATGGAGAGAGGGGGGAAGGAGAGAGGGAGAGAGGGAGAGGGAAAAGGGGAGGAAGGGAGGGAGGGAGGGAGGGAGAGAGAGAGAGAGAGAGAGAAGAAAGAATGAGAATAATGGGGGAAGTAGAGAGAAAGAGGCAGAAAGGAGGAAGGGAGAAAGAAATAGCAAAAAATGATCAAAGTTATCAAACTAGGCCAAGTTTCTTAAGTGTCAAAATGACACATTGGCAAGAGGACTGTATAAGCACAAATAGGAAGCAGGGCAGGGGACTGCATGCCTAAGGCACCAGCTGTTGCCAATAGCCCTAATGAACACACCAACCAATCTCCCCTTGGAAGGTGTCCGAAAACAGACTATAAAAGGGAAGCACCCAGGCCTGAAAGGGTTCGTATTGTGGCTAAAAATTAAGTGTATTGGCAGCAGGGAGAGCAAGAAAAGTCAGGGGCGATGCCTTCATAGCAAAGCAGTGCATTGGATAGCCTAAGTGTTAAATGTTGTTGTGTATCCTTCGTTTTTTCCAGAGGACCAATGACATCACCGGGTGATATCTTGACTCGTGCATGAATTGGATTTAAGAGAGGCAGAGTTACACAAAGTCATCAGCTTCACTCTCTCTTCCAGAGTCACCAAAGTCCAGTGACAGGGCAAAAGTCAGGATGACTGGTGGTGGCCTGGGATGCAATAGATGACCTTGGCATCTTCAATGTCTGACCAAGCTATAAGCGCTCCACAGGGACTGCTTCAGCCACCTCCATGGCTGTTGGAACAAATTGGTGTTCAAGGGAGACTAGCACCTCTGTGTGAAGGCTTGCCAAATAAATTCTTATTGAAGGAATCCATAAAATAATCAATTCATGTATACTTCTCTAGGCACAATACCTGTAGTCCAATGCAATGCACTGAGCACTTCTTAGGTGCCTCTTGCGTACAAGGCATTGTGCTAGGCTCAGTGACTAGAGAGGAAAAAAAGTATTCCCCGACCTCAAGGAGTATACATTCTATCATTGGATAAAACATATAAACAGATATGTGTATATACAGGACTATTTGAAGAGAGACAATACATTAATAATTAGGGGAATCAGGACAGGCTTGCCATAGGAGATGGTCCATGGATTGAACCTTGAAGGAAACTAAAGAGTCTAAGAGATGGAGGTGAGAGATGAAATGCTAGCTTCACGTACCAGCAAGCCAGCCACTTTGGCTGGAATGCAGAGCTCAAAAGGGGAGTAACTCAAAATTAGTCTGGCAAAGTAGGCCAGAGTAAATAGTAGAGTGCTTTAAATGCCAAACTAAGAAGTGTGTATTGTGTCCTAGAGGCAATAGAGAGCCTCTGAATCATCTTGAGCAGCAGCAACACAGTAGAAAGAGAACCTATTGTTTCTTGAAATTGAGGATTTGGATTCAGTGCTTAACCTTCCTGGGCTCCTGGTGCCTCTTCCGTAAAATAGGGCACTGGGCTGCATGGCCTGCGGGGTTCCTTCCGGTTCAACCTAGAGCTTGATTTATGATGCCTTGGTTTCCATTTCCATTTCTAAAGAGCTTCCTCCTCCTGTAGTATTAATCTTCAACCCCCTGTGGCTTCCAACACTTTCACTCTAAGTTTCTCTGTCTTCCCAGTCCCAGGCTCTCTAACAAGTAATTAAGGATCTATAAACAAACACTTCAATGAACCACTCAATTAAAAGGAATTCTACCGCTGAGTTCTTTTGTAAAGCGAACCATCTTTTTGCAACATGAGTAAGTCCTCCCCAGTCACTTGACTGGGAAATATCCGGGTACTTTGTACCTTAAGTTTACCTAATATTGATTTGAGAGAAGGTATATGGTAGTGAAAAGGGAGCTGAAATTGGGGTCAGGAGGCACCACGGCTTCATATAAAAAACAATACAGGGGTTTTAGTGGACCACAAGCCAGAAAAGCAAATGTGATTTTGAACTATATTAAGACAGACATAGCTTTGAGGAATGAGAAGGTGCCCTGGTCAGACCATATTTAGAATGCCGTGTTCAGTTTGGGATACCCCAGATTATGAAGAATATTGATATTCTGGAGAAATATCCCCAGGAAAGCAAGCAGGATAGTCAGTAGTATAAGGGTCTATTGAAGGAACTGGGGATGTTTAGGCTAGAGAAGACTCGGGGGGCCACAATTGCTGTGATTGCCCCCCCAAAAAAGAACAAACATCTATGCGTAGAAGTTGCAAAGATATAAATTGAGACCTAACATAAGGAAGTGCTGCCTAATCATCTGAGTGATCCCAAAAGGATCACTTGGGAAGTAGAAAGCTTCCCCTTACTACTACTTACTGTTACCATTGATCATTTGTTCAATGTGTTGCAAGAGTATTCCTTTTCAGGTGTGAGATGGACTAAATGGTTAAGAAAGTCATTTCCAACTCTAAAATCCTATGATTCTGTGACAAATCACTTTTCTGAACCTCATTTTCCTCATTGGTAATAAAAGAATGTGCGTGAGTAGGCGTAGGGCACTTTTGACCAGCCAATGTGTCCACAGAACCGCCTGTGTCCTAGCAGCCTCCAGCCCTGAAGCAAGACCCAGATCTCATTTTTTAATTTTTTTAATGAATCTAGCTCATAGTAAATATGCTATAAACTGGTGACTAGGTAGCATTCTTGAATGATAAAGTCATCTGATTGAAGGACTCAGGAGGGTACGGGCACAGACACGCAAATATTGGACTTGAAAATTACAGCCTTCGAGGATGTGGCAAGTGCACTAAAGACTAGATGGAAATCAATTACTCTCCTGAAAACTGGGAAGACTCCAATCTATATTAATTAATACAGAGTGAGTCCCCAAATGACAGAGGTATCTACTGTGCTTAACAGTTTTTAAAACACACACACACACATACACACACACACACACACACACACACACACAAGGTTCAGAAGATTTATGTAATGACAGGCAATAGATCCTTGAACATTTTGTAAGATATTATTTTCAAATCCAGTCTATTGTAAGATTCAACTATCACAAACATTTCTTTCCCAGGGACAGGGGCAGAGGGATGAGAGGTTAAGATTGAGGTATGTTGTCTGATCCTGTGGCAAACTCCGAAATCCTTTTATTTGACTAGACTGTAGGTTCCTTGAGGACAGGAACTATTTTCTTTTGGTTTGCCCCTTGTCTTGTTGCCACTCATGCCTTGCTAAACTCTGACCCTGGATAAATCCCATCATCCACCTTTTTTACTGTGATATTGTGAATTCTTTTTTTATTTTTTTCATTTAGTATTCTATTTTCCCCAGTTACATGTAAAAACAATTTTAACATTCATTTTTAAAACTTCGAGTTCCAAATTTTCTCCCTTTCTCCCTCCCCACTCCCCTCTCCCCCCACCCAGAGGCTCTCTGTTGCCTCTAGGACACAATACACAGCCCCACTTGAGAAGGTAAGCAGTTCGATATAGGTTATACATATGTAGCCATAATAGTCATGGTGATCCACCTCCTCTTTTACTCACAGATTGTTAAACAGAACTGGAGGAGGTAACAGAAGTGCGCTGATTGATGTGGCCCTCACTGCAGCAAGGTAAACCTTTTACTCCTCCCAAATTGATTCTCTATTTCACTTCTCCCATCAGCTGTTCAAAACCTTCTCTCCTAATCTCCCACCCCTCCCCACATTTGTCTCGTACTTCACTGAGAACACTGAGGCCATCTACTGGGAATTCCCTCTTCCCTCCAGTTCTCCATCACAAGACCCCCTGACGTCATTCTCCCCTCTCTACTCCTTTCTGATGAATAGAGAGCCTTTCTCTTTGTCAAGATCAACCCCCTCTATATGTGTCCTTTATTCATTCTCTGCTATATTCTCCAGCAGACTGTCCCTTCTCTCATTGCTGCTTTTCCCAGTCTTCAATCTCTTAATTGACTGACTCTCCCTATCTACTGATTCCTTCCTTGCTATCTTCAAACATGCCAAAGTCTCCCTACCCTTTAAAAAGAAAACGTCCACTAGACCCTAGCATCTCCTCAAACACAAGTTCTAAATCTCTTGTCCCTTCCACAGCCAAAAGCCTAGAAAATGCTCTCTAAACTTCTTCTATATCCTCAGCCCTTTGCTCCTCACTTCATCATTCCTCTGAAACTTCTCTCCAAGGTCACCAGTGATCTCAACTGCCGAATCTGATGGTCTTTTCTCAGTCCTCATTGTTCTTGACTCCTCTGCTTCATTTGACACTGTTAACCACCTTCTCCTCCTGGATATTCACTCTATGTTTTCAAAATACCACTCTCTCCTGGTTTTTCTCTCACTGCACTGCTCATTACTTCTTGGTCTCCTTTGCTGGATCATCTTCCATAGTATTTCCTAGTATGTTCTTTCTCTTTCTCTCTCTCTCTCTCTCTCTCTCTCTCTCTCTCTCTCTCTCTCTCTCCCTCTCCCTCTCTCTCCCCCCCACCCCCGCCACCAGGGCTTTAAGTAGCATCTCTACGTAAAATGACTCCCAGATCAACACATCCAGCCATAGTCCATCTAGTGAGTATCTCACATTGGATATCCCATAGACATCTCAAACTTAAGAAGCCCCAAAAAACTCCCAAAAAACTCACCCCTCATTCTAACTCTCCATTTATGCTGAGGTTGTCATCATCCCTTCTCCATCCTGGTTGCCTTCATCTGGACACTCTCAAGCTTACCTATCCATCAATGTCCTTCCTAAATGTGGTACCCAGAAATAAACACAGGATTCCAGGTGAAGTCAGACAAGGGCTTCCTCAAATCCCTTCTTTTTCCAATACATTCTCCATTTAGCTGCCAAAGTGATTTTTCTAAAGCATAGATCTAACCACAACACTGCCCTTCTCAATAAACTCCAGTGGCTCCCTATTCCCCCTAGAATAAAACATCAATTCCCCTGTTTAAAGTCTTTCACAACCAGTTCCCAAGTCCCCCTCTCTGTCACTCTCTTTACTGCACTCTACAATCCAACCCTAGTGGCCTTCTTTTTCCTCTTTGCACGTGGCACTCCATTCCCACTTCTGCTCCTTGCACTGGCTGTCTCCCATAGCTAGAATGCTCTCCTTTCTCATGCCTTCAAATTCCTAGTTTCCTTCTTTTCTACCTCCAATCAATAAGCATTTGTCAAATGTGCCAGGCACTGTGCTAGGCACTAGAGACAAAGGACAAAAATGAAATAATCCTCACTCCCAAGGAACTTATATTCAAGAAAGATAATGGAATAAAATGCATACAAGGTAGTTTGGGGAAGGAGGGCACTAGCAGCTAAGGAAACGTTTCATGTAGAAGGTAGAGACTCGAAGAAAACCAGGTATTCTGAAAAGCAGTGATAAAGAGGGAAAGCATTCCAGGCACAGGGAATGACTAGTGCAGTTATGGTGACACTCTAGCCCAACTGGACGATTCTCCATCCCTTGAACATGGCATGCATTCTCCAACCTCCACCACTTTGCTCATGCTAGCATGGTCTTTCCCTGTCTTAGTTGAGTTCCTACTCCTTCTTAAAAGTCTAACTTCAAAGGTACCTTCTCCACAAAGCCTTCTTGAATGACCTTAGCCAGCACTTTTGGTTTGCCCTTCATCATAGAATGTTCTGTATGATGGTGATCTGTCTTCTCCCCCTGTACCAAGATGTGCACTCCACTAGGAAAGGGATTGGGTCTTAGCTAACTGTGGCTCTCCCTAGTCCAGTCCTCTGCACCAATGTTTGGTAAATGAATTAATAAATGAATGAGGAAAATTGAGGAAATTGTAATGACTAAGTGTCACACAAAGGCTCAAAAGCTAAATGGAAGCTCAGTGATCAAGTCCAAACTCCTCCTCTCCCCATTCCACAGAAGAGGAAGTTGTGGCCCAGAGATGCTAAATAACTTGGCCAAGGACAGCCCAGTTGTAAGTAGCAGAACAAGGAATTGAACCCAGATTTCTCACACTTTTTGTTTCATCATGCATGTTTACTGAGTGCCAAATGGAAACATTTGTAAAGGGTGATTGAGGCTTGGGGAAGAAGCCAGTTATGGACTTTAAATTTATTTAATTATGCAAGCCTTGCAAAATCTGCTAGTGTCAGGAATAGACTATTGTCTGTGTCCATGTAGTCACTAATTTCCACAGCCTGAGAGACCCACTTGCATATTCATTCATTAGAGTTCTCATTGTAGTCTGATTATATGATAGGATTCTGGGTCTAGAGCCCATAGAGACCTTAGAAACCATCTAGTGGCTCCAGGGGTGGGGAATCAGCAGCCTCAAGGCTACATGTGGCCTTCTAGGTCCTCAAGTGCAGCCCTTTGACCAAATCCAAACTTCACAGAACAAATCCCCTTAATAAAAGGATTTGGGCCGCAGGTTCCCCACCCCTGATTCTAGCCCAAGTCTCTCATTTTACAAAGGTGGAAACTGAATCTCAGGAGGTAAAATGACTTGCCCAGAGTCACGGAGCTAATAAGCAGCAGGGCCAGGGTTAGAACCCAGATCCTCTGCCTCGAAATTGGGCAGTCTGATAAAGGTGGCTGGTTGTTAGTTTACATCGAACTGGACATCTGATTACACTTTTTCGTTTGTGTGTCTCAGTGCACTCCCCTTGACAGTACAAAAAACATGGTAGCGACTGAACCTGTGTCTCTGCTATGAGATCCAAGCCAGGAGAGGAGTAAGTAAGGATTTGCCCAAGCACAGAAATGACAGAACCAGAACATGAACCCAGGTCTTCAGAGTCCTAGGCCTCTGGTGGGCCACTGGTCAGAAATGATGCTGCTTTGCCTCAAGGAGAAGAGAAACCTTCCTCTAATAAATGAGCTCCTCTGATCCACCCCAACAGGATTATCCCAACTCCCCCTCATCCCATATACATATATACCTGCCTACGCTTGATATCTGAATACAATGGGGCCAGCAATAAGTTGTCTGCTCGCTTCCTCCAAAGTGTTGCCTTCCTCTGCTTCCCCCAGGGGAGGCAGTGAGGGTTGCTGGCCCTAAGTGAAAGTGGCAACTGGCTACAAATCCCCAGCACCAAGCCGGGTTTGCTCCGTTCTGGTGCTACCGACAGCCAGGCCAGTTCCTAAAGCGTCTGTGATTCTTCCGACTGACAAGACACCAAGTCCAGGTGACATATATTCAAACAGTGCTAATAGAAGTGGAGAGGGAAATTGAAAAGCCATGGGAGACATTTTGATAAGCTCAGTTGAGTAGAGAGCAAACCGGACCCATGAGGCAGGGGAATGACTCAGGTCATGCTCAAACTCTGTTTTAAGAGTTCCCTTCAGAAGTCAGCACCTGAAGATATACTCTGAGCACCAACTGCACAACGAGGCTCAAGCCCCCAGTGTGTTGTGGGGTTTTTTGGCCTCCAAGGGGAGAGCAGGACCATCTCATCTTCACAAGCTCTGGAGCCTAAAGAATCCTAGAGATAGAGCCATAATTAGGAATCCCAGCACCTGGGAAAAATTCACTTGGGGCCAGGGAAGAAAGGGCTGCAGTGCAGGTGGATGTAGGAAAGACAGTGCCACTGTGGGTGTAGTCGTGCTGGGAAAAGGGCAGCCTTTCCCCTCTTCTCCCGACCTTCATTGGCCCATGTCCATATTCTCTTTCCCTCTCCCTGCCCCCACTTTGCCTAGCCCCAATCCACATGCAAGCAATGTACAGGGAGGGATAGACATCTCCAGACCACTACTGGCAGGAATAACTGCCTCCCAGCCACATCACCATAGGTACAGCTCTGCTTGGAGATCAGCCGGTCTAAAGCTTCCTAAACTTGGTCCATGAACTCTTTCAAATATTTTGATAGCTGTATTTCAATATAATTGGGGCTTTTTTGAATCCTATTTCTTTTACTTTGTGTATCTAAAAACAGGATTCTGAGAAGTAGTCTATAGACTTCATCAGACTGCCAGTGGGGTCCAGGGCACAAAAAAGGTGAAGAATCCCTGGTTTTATCCAAGCCTTTCATTTAATAGAAGAAGAAGCTCGAGTCAAGAGAGGTACAATGCACCAAGTCCCACATTCAGTCAGGGTTCTCATCCGGGGCCCCTTGGCTGCAAAGCCAGTGTTCTCTCTAACACACCACACTGCCTCTTCTCTTTTTAGAATGCAAACAATGTTTAAGGAGTTTTCAAAACCACGCTTGCCTTTTAAAGCAGGACCCACCTGTCTTCTGTTCTGGAGCAGAAATCCCTCTCAGCCTTCCTGCCACCTTCTTGATTGAAACCCACTACAGCATGCACCACCCAAGGACCACTTTTCTCCCCACCAGTGATTGTTGATTGCATGTGCAGCTGCTCCCCAGTGTTAGACTCGGAAGTAAAGCAATCAGGCTTTCTTTGTATCAGCAGGAAAAAGAGGAAATCACATATAACCATTCCTGGCTGCCTCCCACCTGCCTTTACCAAGGCGGCAGCATCTCCTGACTACATCTCCCAAAGTGACTGTTCGGAGCCAAGTTACCTTCAATTCTCTGGCTAAGCTCTAAAGCCCTCTGCTAATCACATTGACCCTGGGCAATGAGAGCAGCTGGTCCCATCTCCCCCGGAAAGGCCTGCAGGATTGAAGCCTGCCAGACTATGCCACTATAATAATACGGTAGAAGTTGGTAGAGCTGGGGTGTGACTTTGAGTGAATCCCTTCCCTCTGGGCCTCGATTTCTACTTCTTGTAAAACAGAGAAAGGAGATGCTTCCTTAACTATTAAATGAAGATGGCCTCTGAAATCCCTTCTGGCTCTAAATCTGAGCCTATGACATCGGGGGTGGGAGGATGCTGTGTCTTTATGGTCCTCTGTAGCCCTGACACCTTATGACTCCCACGGGTGCCTTTGGTTTACCTCCCTTAAATGTATTTATCCTAATAGCAGCTCTATTAAGGACAACGTACATAGAGGGTCAATGTGGTGTGGCCTTGGAGATAGAAGACTTGAGTCCAGATTCTGCTTTTGACCCATCCTGGCTTGTGTGACCCTGAGCAAGTCACTTACACTCTCAGTGCCCCAAGAAAACTCTCTAAGACCAGAAGTGCAGAGAAGGTGCCTACCTGTATTGGTGGAGGGAGTTTCCTGATCTGGGAGTTCCCTAAACCAATAAAATCACAGGACTGGTGCCTATTCCCTGTCCCTATATAGACATGAATCAGATTACGTTGGCCAATCTGCAGATTGGCAGGTAGGACCTATGTAAATAAAAAGGACCCATAGTGCAGGATCTCTGTTCCAAGCTTACATGAGCCAAGTTCAATCATCAGGGCCTCTCAGTAATGACCCCATAAGTATGAGGTCCTACCCAGAGCTAACTCCTGGAAACATTAGAAATCGTATCTGTATCATCTCTTGAAGGATTTCTTTCCTTATTCCTCTTACTACCAGGAAGGGTTATAAGACATTAAGCAAAGATCAGGTTTATTTAAACAGCTATAACAAGAAAAAAATAATTTAAATAGCCCCCTCTTCCCCTTCTTCATCCCCACCCCTGGAATAGCTCAACTGCCTCTGAGGTTCAATACCATTTGCCCCCCAAAAAACTCAGCAAAGAACTTATTCCTGGCGATTCGAAGGGTCTGGCTAAAGCGGCAGCATCTCCTTGCACTAGATATCCTGACTGTTTCTTGGCCTATGGTACCCTCAGCTCCCCACTCACCTCCATCTACAGTCTTGCTCTAGGAAGTCTATCTAGAGAGCCTGGTAGGTTTCATTCTAACACCCTGGAGCCCCTAGAGAAGCTTCTAGCCCTGCCCCCCCCCGAGAAGAAGTACATACAGACCACTGGCTCTCAGAGAAGCATCTACCTCCTAGATAGGAACTGGTTCCCACTCACTTCCAGCTAGTGCACCAAAAAGTCAGTCCCTGGGGCATCTAGGTGGAGCAGTGAATAGAGCACCTGCCTTGGAGTTGGGAGGATCTGAGCTCAAATCCAGCCTCAGACACTTGATATTTACTAGCCGTGTGACCTTGGGCAAGTCACTTTACCCCAATTGCCTTGCCTCCCCCCTCCAAAAAAAAAGTCAGGCCCCACTGCACATGCAGAAATGAGCAAGTTAGCAGTTTTCTTAGCCAGTCTATAAACCAGCCAACAGACTCTACATCAGTATCAGGGACATCTGAAATAAAGAGCATCCTCGAACAGGGCGATGATACCATCTCATAATCTGTGCTCAATGAGTTTGGAGCACCACATTTGCCTAAAGCAGGGTCCACTTCTCCAGCATCCTCCCTTTAGAAAGGCTGATTAACTCACACTCACTATGGGAGGAAATGAGAGATTAAAAAGCAATGACATTCAAACCAAATTACTATTTTCTGAACTTAGGGTTTTTAATCATTTACTGAAGGCAGTATGGGGCAATGTGGGAAGTGCTTGATTTCAGAGTCAGGGAACTAAGGTTGGAATTTTTTCAGCCATTTATGACCTTAGACAAGTCATTTCACCACTGGACCTCAGTTTTCTTATCTGTAAAATGAGGGGCTTAACCTCAATGACCACTAAGGTCTGTTCCAGCTCTAAATCTTTGCTCCAATACCCTCGTATATTAATTCAAAGAAAATGTAATATTGTCATAATTATTTCTGAACTTGTTTTAAATTCATTTTTAATGAAAAAGAGGCCTCTTTTCGTGCTTGTGTCCTTTGTGACACTTGGCAGCACCTTGTGGCTCAAATTTATAAGTACAACAGTTACAGCCACAGTGTGTGATGACTGACTTTGATAGACTTGGCTCTTCTTAGCAATGCAAAGTTCTAAGACAGCTCCAAAAGACTCATGATGGAAAATACCATCCACATCCAGAGAAAGAAGTATGGAGTCTGAATGCAGATCCAAGCATATTATTTGCTCTCTCTCTTTTCTGTTTTGTTTTGTTTTGTTTCTTCTTTCTCATGGTTCATTCCATTGGTTATAATTCTTCTTTGCAACATGACTAATGCGAAAATATGTTTAATGTGAAGGTATATGTAGAACCTATATCTGATCGTATGCCATCAGGGGGAGGGGGAGAAAATTTGGAACTCAAAAGCTTGTGGAACCGAATGTTGTAAACTAAAAATAAATAAATTTTTAAAAATTTACAAGTACAGTTTACAGTTAATATGTTTATAATCCTGGTACAGTAGAAATCCCTAGGGATACACTGGGCTAGTCCTCTCAGACACTTCCTCTTCTCCCACGATGCTATTCCTACAATTTGGCAAAACTGTCACCAGAAGGACAGTGGTGACTAGACCACAACGTGGTGGCCAGTAGATATGGCTGAGCTTCCAATTGGCACAGTTAATAGTTAAAGAGTTTAGTATCATTACTGACTTAGAGGATTATAGGTCTAGACCTGGAAAGGACCTCAGAGGCCATCCAGTCCAACCCCACCATTTGACAGAGGAGGAAACTGAGGCCCAGTGAGGGGAAGTGAAAAATTTGCCTAAAATCACACCTAGGATCCTAGGTCTAGAGCTAGGAGGGAGTTCAGAGGCCATCTAGTCCAAGTCCTTCATTTGACAGAGGAAGAAACTGAAGCCCACAGAGAGGAAGGGACTTGCCCAAGGTTGTGCCAGATATAAGTGGCAAAAGTAGAATTGGAACCCACATCATACTCTAACTCTTTCAACTATATCACATTGCCTTCTAATATTTTTTTGTCCCATCAGATCTGGAACTTGTTATTAAATAGCTAAGCATTAACTGATCTCTTCAGGACCAAAACCTGTGACCTCCCATTCATTCACTATTTGAACTCAGTGATCTACATATTAAAGTGTGTGTGTGTGTATGTGTGTGTGTGTGTGCGCTCGTGCGCGCGCGCAAGAGAGCGCTCTCTCACACATGGGAGAGAGAGCACATGGAGACAGAAGCAGAGACAGAGGAAAAGAGAAAAAGAGGGCAGAGGGAGAGAGAAAGAGGAAGGGAGGGAGGGAGGGTGAGAGAGAGAGAGAGGAGACAGAAGGGGGAGAGAGAGAAAGAGAGAGGGAGGGAGGGAGAGAGAGAGAGAGGAGAGAGAGAGAGAAAGGGGGAGAGGGAGAGAGAGAGAAAGGGGGAGAGAGAGAGAGGGAGAGAAAGGGGGGAGAAAGGGGGGGGAGGGGGGAGAGAGAGGGAGAGAGGGAGAGAGAGAGGAGAGAGAGAGAGAAAGGGGGAGAGAGAGAGGGGGGAGAGAGAGAATTGTTCAATTAATTCTTTAAGTTAAAAATAGGCCTTGTTTATAGGACTCCCACACACAGGTCAGTTAGCTTAGTTTGGTGGGTTGGAGCACTTTGTTAGTGAGGTCAGGGTCATGGGATGGATCCCTGGGTGGGACAGTTTTATTCTGTTTCTTGACCAACCATCTTACAAATGCACACTGCAGATAACAAGCAAGTGGAGTGGAGAGTTAGAAGAGAAAGTACAGATATCTGCTCAGTATACTATAAACCAAATCCCAAGACTAGAAATGCAATTTGATGCTAAAGAATGTACTGTATTTTTTAAGCATGAGCTATTATTATGGATGTTATTACAATGAGAGAGTCAACTTGGTATAGTGTACAGAGGGCTGCCTTGGAGCCAGGAAGATCTGGATTCAAATCAATTATGTGACCAAACAGGATTTTGAATCCAGTACTGTTTTATAATGTTAAAAGCATTGTACAGCAATGTCTTACATATGTTTTCTTATTTGAGCCTCAACAGTAACACTATAAAGTAAATACAGCAGGTATTATCTCCACTATATAAATGGGAATATTGAGGCCCCCAGGGGTGGAATAATTTGCCCAGAGCCACACAGACAGTAAGCAGAAGGGTCTAGCCCAGGACCCCTGTCTCCAGCCTCAGTCCTGGGCTTTTTTTTTCCCTGCACCCCACTGGCCCTATTAAGACAGGAGCTTTCCAGTCTCTCCCTGCATCAAACTAAAGCTGTGAACAGGGCAGCTGGCTGTCCTGAAGGGCAATCAATGCCTCTGTAGGCTTTGCCTTCAGCTCAAGCTCTCTCAAATTGTAGCATATTTGTATTTATAGATTTTCTTTTCCCTAGAAGTCAGTTACAGTGGCACCGGTTCAGTCTCTTGCTGTCCTTTCCTGGCCTCCTGGAGGAGATGACATTTGCCCAACTAGAGAACAGACACTTTCCAGTGAGTTGCTCATCATACTGATACCCCAAGGCCTGGCTGATTGGCTGTCAGGGGCCTCCAGCTGTTCAGCTGCTGGAAGATGTCTTTCTACAGGAAAAGACATTTCCTGGAACATCAGCAGCTTGTTAGGGACTGGGGAGTGCAGAGAGAAGAAACTTGAAGTTGTAAGGAAGACAAACATTTTGAACTTAGTGGAGGAGCCAAGATGAATTGGGGAGAGGGCTAATTGGGAGCAATTTCTCATCCCTGTGCTAGGCAGGGCTTATTTCTCTGGGTGAGCTGGGCAAGTTGGGATGCACAGCCCTCCTCAACCCGTAAGGTCAAGTGCTGCTTCGAGAAACAGCGGCTGGCTATTGCCCCAGGTCTCACTGGGCAGAGAACAGAAATGAGCCAGCCAGCTGCTCAGGGTTGTTGGCAATTCCATTTCCATCTCATGTTCCCTGCTCCTTGGTTCCTGCTAGTAAATACCAAAGTTCGATGCAATCCAACAAAGGTCCCAAAGCACCTCTTATGTACCAGGCACTATGTTAGGCACTAAGGATACAAATAACAAATAACAAAAATAAAGGAGTCTCTGCCCTCAAAAAACTTCTTTCGTACTGAGGTGGGGGGTTATGATATTTACACAGAGAAGTAAATACAAGGTAATTTGAGATAGGAGAGGGACCAGAAATAGTCTAGGAATGGCTTAGTGGAGGAGCCAAGATCAACTAGGGACAGGGCTAATTGGGAGCAGTTTCTTGTCCCTGTGCTAGGCGAGGCTTATTTCTCTGGGTGAGCTGGGCAAGTTGGGATGCACAGCCCTCGTCGATCCGTAAGGTCAAGTGCTGTTTCGAGAAACAGGAAGATGCACCTGAGCTGAGTTTTAAAGGAAGCTAGAGATTCTAAGAGATAGAGGTGATGGCAGAGTACATTCCAGGCATGTAGGCAGTAGACGGAATGTTGAATCCAGGGAACAGCAAGGGAGCCAGTTTGGTTGCAATGAAGGAGAGTCATGTGTAATAAGTCTGGAAAGGTAAACTAGAGGCAGAACATAAAGGACTTTAAATGCCAAGCTGAGGAGCTTGTATTTCACCTTGAGGCAGTAGGGAACCACTGAGCTTTCTTATGCAAAGAAATGACATGGTCAGACCTGGGTTTTAGGAAGATTATTTTGGCAGCTCTGGGGAAGAAAGATTGTAAAGAGGAGATCCTGGAAGTAGGGAGACCACTTAGGAAACTATTGTCATGTACAATCTGGGCAAGAGGTAACAGAGATCAGAGCTAGGGTGGCACATGTGAGATCAGAGAAAAGGGGACAGGTGCCTGACAGGTTGTGAAAATAGAACAAGAAATAGAGAAATGAAAGGCAAAGAAATGGTTCGTTATGAGTGAGCAAAAAAAAAGAAGAGAAAATAGAAAGTTTAAAAAGAAATTGATGTCTGGTTATTTTAATTTACTCTAAATGAGCCAAGAGCAACTGATAGGCTGAAGCCTGAAAGATAAGTTTGAAGAGACTCCCTATGATTTTCAGCAGCAGAGTCTGTTGCCAAGCCAGGCAGGGAAGATTCTCAGGTAAATCTTGAAAGAGCTAGCAGCTGAAGAAGTATGCATAGCAGTGAGCCCTCCTCATCTGGAATTAGCCGGTAAATAACCTAGAATTTAACACTTCATTTAAGGGACTGTGGACACTGATTGCATCCTTTGTAAGATGGGGCTAGTGCTTGTGAGAGAAGTGACTAACCAGACTCTAGCTCTCCCACACACTTGGCCTTTGACCAGTTGGATATGGTGCCAGGCTGGCTAGGCTTAAAGGGACAGCTCCCTATGACAGGAAATGCTCTCATTTTCCAAAGAGACTGTTAGAATTCATATCAGAGTGAGTCTGCTTTGGTCTCTGGCTAGAAGCCCCCAC
Organism: Trichosurus vulpecula; assembly: GCF_011100635.1. Lineage (NCBI taxonomy): Eukaryota > Metazoa > Chordata > Mammalia > Diprotodontia > Phalangeridae > Trichosurus > Trichosurus vulpecula. The sequence continues at coordinate 46,175,314 of NC_050582.1, read as the reverse complement.
CCACATTTATTCCAGGCACTGTTACTGATAGTAGGTCTATGGGACCACTAAAAGTTTTCACTGGGGTTATGAAAGATGTCCCCTAGAGATTATCAATCAGTCAACAACTAATCTAGATGCGTTTATTAAGCACCTACTATATGCCAGGCATTGAGCTAGATGCTAGAGATACAAATACAAAAATTAAATCACCCCTTTCCTCAAAGAGCTTTCATCCTATTGGGGAGACAAGTGTGCATTTAAGTGTAAACAAAATAGATACAAGATGATTTGGGGGGGGTGAAGATTAGTAGCTGGAGTCAAAAGAGAAAATCAAGATAGGTTTCCTGTAGAAGGTGGTACCTAAACTCAGCCTTGAAGGAACTAGAAATTTAAAGAGGTAGAGAGGAGGAAAGAATATATTCCCAGCACGGGGCAGACAGTCTGCGCAAAAGCACAAAGATGACGGATGGAACACTATATGTAAGGAACAACAAGGAGGTCAGTCTGGCTGGACTGCAGAACACATGAAGGGGAGTAATGTATAATAAGGTTGGAAAGACATGTTGGAGCCAGTTTGTGAAGGGTTTTAAATGCCCAACACACTATAGACCTTCCTCAGTGAGATCCATGGCCATTCCAAAGCCTAACAAACCACACAGGAAAAACAGAAAGGATGAGCAGTGCTCATTGTCCACATTCAAACAAGTCATTCATTGTTCTTGTAGAAACACTGCAGATAAATAATGAGCTGGATGCAGTATCAATGAGGGCAAGGAGAGTGAGCCAAGTCACATTTGGGATTTGGGCACAGCACTTTAAATCCCCAACCTGCTATCTGCCACAAAAACTCATCTTCTTAAAAACCAATATTCTCAAAAACAAACCAATGATATTCTCCAAGTGATGTTCTATGAATCAGGGAACACTACTGGCATAGTCTCCCAGAGCTCAGGGTCATCTTCACACCATCAGGACCACTGGAGAAGGGATTTATTTAACCCAATCAATATGCACATATCTCCAAAAGGCCCCTAAGGAGTGAGATAGTGGCTGCGGAAGATTAGCAGGGCACTGTAATCAGGTGGGCATTTTCCCTCATATCACGGCCCAGTACCCAAGCAGCTACTCCATCCCTTTAGCCCAAGGTTGGACTAACTGGGGGCTATACTGGTACCTACCAGAAATATACCCACTGACTGCAGCCTCCAGAAATTAAATAAGTTTCCATTGACATCAGGCTTGGAGGTGACTTTGGGTTCTCAAAGGCTGGGCCAATGGAGTACAACATTGGGCAAGCTTTATTGAGCTGGAAAGGCTTTGAGGGCAGGCCTAGCTACAGGGTGGGGAGTAGCCTGGTGAAGTTCAGGAAGAATCAGCATGGGAAAGCTGGTCGTTAGCTGCTGGTGGCTTTTGGCCACTGAAAATACTGTCTACTAAGAATTGGAAGGGTCTCTGGATGCCATGACAGAAGAAAGATTCAAAGCTGATAGTCATCAGGTCCCTAGATCTGATACTGGAAGAGACCTCAGAGGCCAGCTAGTCATTTTATAGAGGAAGCAGGCGCAGAGAAGGAGAGGGACTTTCTTGAGGTCACAGGGCTAGGAAATTACACTGTCAGTTCTTGAACACAAGGCCTCTGGCTCAAATCCAGTTCTTGGTCCCCGTTGTCTCTGATAAAATCTTGAAAGCATGCAAGTAAAGGAGTGAGACATAGCCCCTTCAAAAGTTCCAGAAACACACACACACACACACACACACACACACACACACACACACACACACACGTGGGCCAAATTCTCACAAAATTTCCCATTCTCAATTAAAAGAAATTCTTCATCCATTGATCTGTCTCTGCCAACTGTTTGTATTTTGAAGCTGGAAGTGTCATTACTGGACGCTTCACAGACATTTACTAGGTCTGGTAACTCCCCATCGTGAGACATGAGTGTTTTTTCCATTAGTCTAAAATGGATGAGGGAGGGCAGAGAGTGAGAGGAACAGTTAGAAAGGAGTAATGAGAGAAGGATGGAAGGAAGTGCTGATGGGACCCAGTGGAGAAGTTGCATTGGGTAGTGCCAAGGCCTCTGTATTTAGAATCCAGAGTCCTGAGCTGAAGAACTTGCTTTTCCAGTCACTGGCTGAAACATCGGTGTCCCCTTTGTTCAAATCACTTCACATCGTGGGGCCACAGTTTCCAGTCTATGAAATACAGGGGTTGAACTATATAGTCTCTAAGGTCCTTTCCAGCTCTGGATCTAGGATCCTATGAGTGATCTTGGGGAAGTTCCTTCCTCAGTTTCTCTAATTAGTCCCTCCCAGCCCATGAGCCTATAGCAGGCCATTGGTGTTTCTTCTTTGGTGATGGGAGATTAAAGCATATTTCTGCCCAGCTCGTCTGTCCCGAAGAGAGGCCTACAGCTTTCCATCTTTAAACAACTGCTCATCCACGTTTTGGCCCTAAGTCAAATGAAAAATTTGTTATAGTTTATAATGCTTGTTAATGAAGAACATCAAAAATTAATGCTCATTCAGGTGCTCATTAACATTCACAGTGCTCCGCTCCACTTCAGCACTAGGGTCCTGTAGCGAGAAAAGGCCAGTGGCAGCCACTCAGAATTAACGCAGGGGCCGAATGAGGGCTCGGCTCCCCTAGGACAGCCAGCTTTCCCAAGCACTCCAGGTATTCAGCAAACAGGGAGCGCACACATAATGACACTCCCTTGGGTATGGGGAGATGGAGGAGAGGAGCCAAAAGGAAAGACTGTGAGAAAAGATGGGTTAAATGAGAGGATGCAGACTAGGAGAGAGAGAGGAAAATGAGAGCCAGGCAAGGAGAGAGGAGAGGCAAGAGATGGAGGAAGGAGAGAGACAGAAATGCCTACATAGAGATCTATCCAAAGAAAAAGGACCACAGATAGTTATGGGGCTTCAGAGTAGGGAAGGGTGGCTCAGACTTGGTTCTGTCCATTTGGGCTTTTGAGGCTAACCTTAGGGAAAGAGAGCTGGACATAGAGTCAGGACAGATCCAGGTTTGAATCTGGCCTCTGGAACTTCCTAGCTATGTGACCCTGGTCAAGTACTTTACCTGTCTGACCCCCAGTTTCCTCATCTATAAGATGGGCTAATAATAGCATGCATAAGCCACCTATCTCCTGGGATGGTTCTAAGGCTCAAACAAAGGGAACTTTGAAGCACTGCATAAATATCCCCTATTAATATTACTATTGTGAGAAGTGGTTATATGTATCGCGTCTTTCCCATCTCACCTTTCCCATCCCTTGCTTACATAGCGCTACTGTGGGTAAAATCAGGAACCAAATTTTGGAATTAGAAATGTCCAATGATCTTTAGGGAGCCATAACTCTGGGGCAGCTCAGAGAATCTCTAAGTAAGCATATATGTGAATAATCATTAAGCAATGTACTATAGTAAACCAGAATTCAAATCCCACCCTTAGACATTTGCTAGCTGTAAGATGCTATGCAAGTCGCTTCACCTCTTCCAGACTTAGTTTCCTCCTCTGCACAATGAGGGGGCTGAACTGGGTGGCCACCAGCTCTAAATCAATGATGTGTTGAATCGTTTTTATGTAATAGCAGCATATGAGCAGCTAATTCTGTTTCATAGAACTATATATCTCTAGAGGGTACACGAGCTCTGTGGTATAGCCAAGGATGTAAAGAGTAGAGGGATTACATATGTTCTGTTTGGCCCCAGAGGGCAAAACTAAAACAGGAGGGGAGATGCCAAGAGGCACATTTGAGCAGCTATGTGGCACAGTGGATAGAGTACTGGGCCAGGAGTCAGGAAGACTCATCCTCATGAGTTCAAAGTTGGCCTCAGATACTTATTGCTGTGTGACGCTGGGCCAGTCCCTTAACCCTGTTTGCCTCAGTTTCCTCGTCTGTAAAATGAGCTAGAGAAGGAAATAGCAAACCACTCCAGTATCTCTGCCAAGAAAACCCCAAATGAGGTCATGAAGAGTCAGACACGACTGAAATGACTGAGGAACATCATCATCATCGTCATCATCATCATCATCATCATCATTGTCGTCATCGTATTTGGGCTGAATGTCAGTGAAAACTTCCTCCCGGTGGAAGCTGTCCAAAAGTACAGTGGCCTAACTTGGAAGGCAGTGAGTTCCCCAGCAATGGAGGTGTTCAAGCAAGGTCTGAGTGTCCCCAGGCTAGGGAGGGGGATGGTAAAGAAGGGATTCTGGGGGAAGAAGATAGTCTCCAGGTTGGGAGAGCCCGAGATTTTTCTGTGAGCAACAAATTCAAGTGGCTTATTCCTGTTCTCAGCCTCCAGGGTCTTCCTCTGGCTGCCAGCTCAGGGTCTATCCAGCCACCATCCGATCTAGTCAGTTGCCTTGGATACAGGTAATACTGCTGTGAGAAGTGGCACCAAGGACAGGTGTGACCAGAAAAGGATGTAGGCCAGTCATGCAGTGAGAGCAAAGGGGAACAGATGGCCAGCCCACGGGCTGCCCTGGGAGCCAGGGATTAGCACAGAAACCAGAAGCCAGTTTCTAGCTCACTCGATGAAGCTGATTTCTGGAAGGATAAGGTCAAGAGTCACAGAGGATGAGAAGGTGTATACTGGGGGAGGGAAGACCTTCGGCCACTGACATGTAAAAGCAAGGCTAACATTTTTTTCCTTTAGTTCTCAACAGGGATTTCATTAAGGGAAGAGGACTCCCAGTGTGGAAACTCCCCCTACCAATGCACATTAACAACTGCTCTACAAAATAACAATCTTCCAGAGTTTCCTGGGGCATCAGGAGGATAAATGATGTGGAAGCCAAACTCTGGGACTGTCTAATTAGCTGTGCTTCTAGAGGGACTGGCATCTGTGCAAAGGCCTGTGGGGAGACATGGTCTATGGTTATGAATCATGGAATTGCTAACCCCCAAGCTCCAGGGAAATAGGTTTCTGAGGAATAGCATACTGTCTCTAGACAGGAGAGATAACAGAAAGCCCCTGTGTAAACTTGCATCGCTTACTCCTAAAATGTTCTAATCCCAGTTCAATCAGCGTGACCCACTGACGACACCTTCATCAATCTCCCACTTTGTTCTTCCCTCTCCTGGTACTGTACTACTCCTCCATTGACCTTTCAACTCTGCACCTCCTCCAATTGATTCTGCATCTTCCCAACTTAGTTGTAAGACTATCAACTGTTCAACTCACCTCCACTTCAGGGGAGAATGTGAATGTGAAACCTGCTTGCGAGTCTTTGGGCCAATGCTCTTCTTCCATACACAATTAATAGAAATGCCTTGGTGTAGCCACCAAAAAATTTAGAGTACCAAAAGAATTCTTCAAGAGAGACTTGCCTGGGTATGTCAGAAGTGAGCACCTTCCTGACATGATTCATCCTCTATAGGCTAAGCCAAAGTTAACCCTCAACATTCATATTAGAGTCCGATGGATCTTCAGCCTTCTATCAGTCAGGAGTTCCCTCCAACGATGCAGATTGCAAGCCCTCCATGCACGCCCATGCTGTACGACCCTTGTCCACGTTCTCCCACAAGCTTGCCATGAGGAGCCTTCTCAACATAATGGAGGCCTTCCTCACTCTCTCCCCAAATCACAAGGATACCAGTGAAGCAATCAGGCCTTCAACTTGTTAATCCCCTTCTTCTCTTTCTGTCAGGAAACAGCTGGTGGCATAGAATATAGAGTGCTGGGCCTGGCCTCAGGAAGACCTGAGTTCAAATCTGGCCTCAGACACTTACTAGCTGTTTGACCCTGGACAAGCCACTTAACCTCTATTTGCCTCAGTTTCCTCAACTGCAAAAGAGGAGATGATAATAGCGCCTTACCTCCCAGGGTTGTTATAAGGATCAGATGAGGTACTATTAGTAAAGCACTCAGCAGAGTGCTCGGCACATAGTAGGTGCTTAATAAATGCTTATTTCCTTTCTTTGCAACATCCTTTTCTCCTGTTCTTTGCACTCCATTCGTGACCATCATCCTAATATTTAAGGCAAAGTCAAATTCCAAGCACCATTCTCATGGACATATATCACCTTCTTAGCTAGCTTTTCACTTTTGAAATCAATTTTTCTCTTCTTTCAGTGGATGGCAAATAGAAAAAAAAACAGCCTAAGTTCTCCTTCCCCCCCCCCACCCCCATGGTCTTCAGTTTATTGTACAAGCCTTGGTAATCTTTTGTCAATACCAATTGCCAATAATCCTAACTTACTGGGGTGATCATTTTTAGGCTCCTTTCGAAAGCAGAATTTGTCTCTACATGGATCACCAGACATAGAGAGGGGTCATCTATTTTGATAAGGCTTAATGCGCTCGCTGTTACATATCAGATACATGCAAGACAGAAAACTTCTCTGTCATTGTTATCAGGTCAACAAATCGCTGTCCTGGTGCCCCTGGGCAGTGACTCACCAACCACTACTAACCCTTGCATCTTCTTCTGACCCTTAACAGATGATGTCCTAGCTGGTACCATCCATGACCTGATTTTATCACTTTCTAATGCTTTGGGGGACAAAGAGCTGCTTCCTCTTCAAAGTGAGGAAGTTCTTCAGGAAGAACTTCATATTTGTTTTTTAGCTCCAAGTGTACACTTATCTGTTTTCCTTCCTTTCCTTCTCGTGACATTCTCTATTCTCCAACCTTTGGACAGTGGTCAAGCTTCATCACTTTTCCCTCCTTATATTTCCAACCACTTTAGGCGGTTTTGTTGCTGCTGCTGCTGCTGCTCCTGTTAGAAATGCATCATTGTCCCTGATAACCTGGAGTGTGGACAGGTGGTCCTCAACACTCTTCACCTTCTCTGCCATGAGGGAAACCCTTTGACATTTGAATTATCAACAGCAGCCACCTCGGCTAGATCAAGTAGAATAGGCTTTAGAATCATGCTCTGGAACAAATGCAAACATCACACAGTCCATGCAAGTCACTGCAGAATTCACCTCGCCTTCCATATTTAGTAAGATTTTAGCTTCATTTTTAATCTATTCGTGGGGATCTACATTTTACCCTTTAAGCATTTTCGAACCTTTTGTTAGGTTATAACTCTTAGGAGCCTGTTAGCCACATTAAACTTCCCCTCCTTAGTTTCAACAACCACACAGACACTTCGCCTTCCCTTCCGTTTCATCAATCTCCAAACCAGGGGTGGGAACCTGGGGTCTCGAGGCCACCTGTGGCCCTCTAGGTCTTCAAGTGTGGCCCTCTGACTGAATCCAAACTTCACAGAACAAATCCCTTTCATAAAAGGATTTGTTCTGTAAAACTTGGACACAGTCAAAAGGTCACACCCGAGGACCTAGAAGGCCACATGTGGCCTTGAGGAGGCAGGTTCCCCACCCCTGCTCCAAACTATTTCACACATTTGCCCCAACAACTGTACCAATTTGCTTTACCCACCAATCTGTTCCACCACCTTCTTAGTCACCCAAGCTCACAATTTAGATGTTACCCTCAACTTCTTGGGGCAGCTAGGTGGTGTAGTGGGTAGAGTCCTGGACTTGCAATCAGGAAGATTCACTTTTATGAGTTCAGATTCAGCCTCAGATACTTACTATGTGACCCTGGGCAAGTCACTTAACCTTATTTACCTCAGTTTCCTTTTCTGTAAAAAATGAGCTGGAGAAGGAAATGGCAAACTATTCCAGCATCTCTGCCAAAGAGTCACAAAGGGTCACAAATAGTCAGACACAACTAAAACAACTGAACAACAAAAATCTCTACTTCTTACTCTCCATTATCCCCCTTATCCAATCAGTTGCTAAGTCTTATCTTTTCTACTTTTGTACCATTACACTCATCTAGGCCCCCTTCTCTCCTCTGACACCATCCTGGTGTAGTCACAGCTGGACTATTACAGCAGCAAGCTACTTGTTCCCCTTCCTCAAGTCTCGTCCCACTCCTGCCCACCCTCCACTCAGTTATCAAATTGAACTTCCTAAAGCAAAGGTCTGGACATGTCAACACCCTCTTCAAATAACTCTAGTGGCTTCTTATTACCTTCAGAATCAAAGATAAAATCCTCTGTTTGGCTTTCAAATACTTTCACAAGCTTTTTAATCTTCTGGGGGCATCTAGGTGGTACAGTGGCTAGAGCACTGGGCCTGGTATCAGAAAGACCTCAGCTACTTCCTAGCTGTGTGACCTTGGGCAAGGCACTTAATTTGTGCTTGCCTTAGTTTTCTCATCTGTTAAATGGTTGCGAGGATCAAATGATAAAATAATTGTAAAGTACTTAACACAGTTCCTGGCACATAGTAGGCACTATCTAAATATTAGCTATTTTTGCTATTCTTATAATCTACTCCCATCATGTACTTTCCAATTCAATGACACTGGCCTCCTTGCTCTATCTCCAGATTGTGTGTTTTCAATGAATGTCCTCCATGCCTGGAATGCTCTCACTCCTCATCTCTACCTCTTGGCTTCCCTCGGACCTCAGTTGGTTCTCCTGCATCTTAGCGCCTTCCCTCTGAGCTTATCTCCAATTAATTCTCCATGAATCTTGCCTGTACATCTCCATTTGCAGGTTGTTTCCCCCATTAACCTGTGAGGTCCCTAAAAGGAGGTACTATTGGGGCCTCAGTGCCTGACACACAATTGCTGCTTAATAAATGCTGGTTGACTTAACTTGCCTTGCCTTGCCAACTACCTTCTCCTTAAGGCCTTCTTCTTGAGTATTTCTCTTAAATGCCTACCCCTTAGTCCTCTTTCAACCTTCTCCCATAGAAGTTAAAAGTAATGGAAAATTTTCTTCAAAATACTCTATTTAGCCCAAATTTGTCTTCCACAACCTCCGGCCTTTTTGACAAGTCCCAATTCCTCCAAATCATCTACACAATTTTTTTCTTCTTACTCAGCTCTAACCTTTCTCTCTTTCTTTTATTTCCTCCCACAAAAGTCAATAAGATCATTGGAGATTGAAGTTTCTAAGCCTGTTAATGAGATAATGGTCATGGCCTTAAGCTCTGCATAAATCAGCTGCTTCTCAGAATCCTATGTCCCATCATACTCAGAAAACCAACCCTACCAAGAAGGGAGTCTTTGTACAGTTTCCCAGTCATATAACACTTCCTAAGTACTGTGTTCCCCATCCCTCTTGCTCTCAATTAACCTTTAACCTTAGTCAGTAGTCTTGCTTTGGTCACAGAAAGCAGGACAGGTGAGAGAGTGTGGACAGCTCAGTGAACTCCTAGAGATATAACTCATAGCTGTATCGTATTCAACCCTTATTTTATTTCATCATTTTTTCTAAATTAAAAAGCATTTATTTTATCTCTCTCACTCTACCTCCACTCCACCCATTGAAAAACAAAATTAAAAACCCCCATAACAAATATGTATAGTCAAGCAAAGCAAATTTTTGCATTGGTCATATCCCAAACTGCATGTCTCATTCTTCATCTTGGGTCCATCATCTTTCTATCAGGAGATAAGTGGTATGCTTTATCTTTGGTATTTTGGAGTTATGGATGGTCATCATGTTGATCAGAATTCTAAAGTCTTTCAAAGTTGTTTTTCTTTATAATAGTGGTAATTATCTAAATGTTCTGGTTCTGCTAGCTTCACTCTGCATCAATTCACAGAAGTCTTCTGAATTTACTCTGAAACCATTCAATTCATCATTTCTTATGGTGGAATAATATTCTATTATATTCATATACCATAATTGGTTCATCAGTTCCCCCAGTGGATGAGAACTCCCTGAATTTCCCTTTTTTACTACAAAAGCAGATGCCATAAAAATGTTTGTACAAACGGGTCTTTTTCCTTTCTCTCTGATCTCTTTGGGATATAGGTCTTACCCAGCTTTGATATGTTTCCTGTGTAGGTAAGAACCAACCCCCAAACAAGGCTAGTTTAGTTATCTGAGGTGGATAGTTGGAGACATTGGAGAATACAAATAAAAAGAGTTTCTGACAAAAAAAAGAAGTTGGGATTCGGGGAAGTTGCAGACTTTGAGTCTGATCAAGGGAAATCAGCTGGTGGTAAAGGAAATGCACTAAACAAAATGATGCTTAAAATCTCTCTCATCCCCACACCACCTCTGTACCCTACCTCCTCCAGGGAACAGAACATTACGCTATATGAGGATAATTTGTGTTCCATTCAGCCCAGCTAAAAGCTGCCTAGCCAAATGTCCTTGGCACACATCCCTAATGACAGTAATGCCACCTCCTTCGATGTGTGCACTGTGTCTGTCCAGCCGGCAATCTCACGTTTGCTTTCTCCTCCCTAAGCGACTCAGGTGGCCTGATGAGAGGGGATTTTGGTAATGACTTTCAGGCCTGCCTCAGCCCTTTCCCTGCTCTGAAAATAGGCCCTCTGTGGCCCCTTTGTTTGGTGACTTATTAGTACGAATTTACATCAAGCAGGTTTCACTGTTTCTCCACTCCACTCCACATTGTCGTGCCTCCAAATTTAGCCTGTAGGAAACTTGGGATTTTGCTTGCTGTCTCTTCCGCTGGCTCATTAATGTAAATAACAAAGGGGCTGGTTTCTGCTCCTGGTTCTCTTTCAGAGGCTTATTAATAATTCATCTCCAGCTTGACGAAGTCCTTCTAGGCAGTGATTTTGTTCATCCCTGGCTTTATGCCTCACCACTGCCTGGGGTCAATTGTCTTATGGCAAAACTGGACCTTACGGCTAGAGAGGACCTTTTCTATTCCCATCACAAGACCCCGTAGAATGAATGGCACTCCAGAAACTTCCCTTGGCAGAGTCTGTCTTTTGTTCAAACTCAGGTTCCCAACAGGCATGCTGCGGTGATGAGGAAGAAGGCAATGAGCTCTGTGCTTAACTGCAAGAGCTGAATCCCCACGAGGGTTGTGGGAGAATCTAAGGCTGTCTTCCCCCCCCCCCCATATCATATTCTACCCTGTTCCAAACCCTACCGCAATCTTGAAGAACCCAATCAGCTGTGAGTCACTGTTCCTAGGGAACCACCTGCCGTCTATGTCAATGTTTCACCTAACATGTTTCTTAAAAACAATTAGTGACATTAGGGTGTATAAAGCTACAGTATACATTAAGGCATTTTAAATAGTAAATCTGGATTCTAATAAAGCACTTTCCTGGGGCATAAGAGTTCAGAAATGACAACAATATAAAAACAAGTATCTTCACAGCAAAAATTTCTCTGACAAAGGCCTAATTTCCATGATATATAAAGAATTGATTCCAATTTGTGAGACAAAGAGCCATTCCCCAATTGATAAATGATAAAAGGATATGGAAAGGCAATTTTCAGAAGAAGTCCAAGCTACTGACAACTATATAAAAATTCTTCAAATCACTAGTAATTAGGGAAATGCAAATTAAAACAGTTCTGAGGTTCTGCCTCATACCTATCTGATTGGCGAAGATGACAAAAACAAAATGATGGATGTTGGAGGGGCTGTGGGAAAATAGGCACATTAATTTTTGGAGCTGTCAGTTGAGGCAACTACACTGGAAAGCAATTTGGAACTATGTCCCCAAAGTCACTCTACTATGCATGCCCTTTCACCCAGCAAGACCCTCAAAGAAATCAAAGAAAGAGGAAAAAGACCCATAAAGCCAGAAGCATATACTGTGGCTCTTTTGTGGTAGCAAAGAACTGAGATGCCTAGCTGGGAAATGCTATATGTATGTGTCACATGACTGTGAGGGAACATTATTGCATTCTAAGAAATGAGGAAATAGGTGTTTACAGAGAAATTTTGGAAGACTTGTAAGAACCAATACTGAGTGGTGAGCAAAAGTACAACACTGTGCCCAACCCAATGACCAACCATGATTCCTGAGGACCCATGGTGAAGCATGTGCCCCACCTCTTGGCAGAGAGGTGGGGGACTCAGCGCAGAGCAAGCCATACAGTTTCATAACCAAGGTGGCAATTTGTTTTGTTTGACTATACATATTTGCAACAAAGATTTTGTTTTTCTTTTCTTTTTTCACCCTGGGGGAGGGGAGGTGGGAAGGAGAGAAACGTAATGTTTGTTAATTGAAAAAAGAAAATGAAAGTCCTAAATCTGGTGGGTGGTTGAAACCAGTTGCATGTCCAGGAACATATGCCAAGCGTTCATTTATCTATTTATATGTTCAGCCTGAGCCAGTTCTGGAGGTAATTAGATGGGAGGAGAGCACAGTGGAGCAAAGCAAAGCGGAATACAAAAAGTGTTAGACTGGAAGCCAGAAGATCTGGGTTCAAATTCTGACCGATGCTTCCCAGCTGGGTGGTCCTGGACAACTCATTTAACTCCCCCCCCCCTTAGTCTCTATTCTCTCCTCTGTAAAAGAGTGAATGATATTTCCTACCTTACAGGGAGTATTGGTGATGGTAAAGAGGAGGAGGTTTCTGTGGCCTAGGACCAGCCAATCTGCCAAGTAAAGCTGTTCAGTTTTCAGCCTCCAAAAGAAAATGATAAACTTCCAGTCCCCCATTCCCCATGCCTCCCCTGCACCAGATATCCTCTAGGGCAAGGCCACCCTGGAAAAGTGCTCTCCGTCTGTGCTGAGCAGGCCACAGCCCACTAACCGCACAGCAAGGACCAGCTGGGCTTTGCTCACTTGGCAACCCCGCTCCTCCCCCTTGCTGCCTCTTCTTTCCTGCTTAATCAACTCTCGCTCCAGCCCAGCTGGCTAAGGCTGGGTCAGTAAAGCACATATATCAATTAATCAGAGCAGTGCCCAGGCCTTCCTTAGCCTTTTTGTAACAGGGACTGTTCCTTGGCAGGGGACCGATCATGGGCTCCACCCTTGTTCTTTGTCCTGTTCTCCCTTGGAATCTTTTCCATCACATCTGATTCATAGCTCCTGATGGTCTCCAGGATACAGTTCCTGAAGGATTTTCCATCCTACTACCTCCAGACCATGCCTGGAGACCCTGTCTAGTTAATGCATATAGTTTGGGAGGCTCAGCAAGGTAGTGGTCTCCTCTGGAAAGAAAAGATTGGAGGCAGCCCATGTTTCTATCTGTAACAACGGACAGAGTCCTGCCTCTGATACCTACCACTTCGAGGTCTGGGCCAACTCACCTCCTACCTCTGGGGCTCTGCTTTCTCATCTGTAAAGTGGGAAAGATCTTTCTATTACTTTGTAAACCTTAAATCTCTAGAAAAATGGGTGCTATCATTACAGACTGAAGAAATTTGACTGCACACATATGTATGTATGATATCTAAATCTGTAATACAGAGTCACTTTGTATTTTCAGGTTGTAGATGACTTTGCCTATGAGTCATTTGCTAGAAGCTTCCATAATATTTTTCATATTCCTCACCTCTCCTCAGTATCATTGCCCTAGGACAGGCTCCCATTACCGCCCAAGTGGATTACTTAGAGACGTTCCTACATCTACTCTCTGTCTCTTCTCCAATCCATTCTACATTCCTCTACCAGATTTCTTGTATAACTTTTGTATGCAAACTTCCTTTTAAATTTGTCATTCCTTTGTTCAAAAAAAATCTTCAATAACTCACTATTACCTATATAATTCAGATTCTACTTTCTGACATTTGAGACCCTCTCCAGCCTGGGGCCAACCCACATTTCTAATATTATCTTGTATGATCCCATTTCATAAACTCTACCCTCCAAGCAATTGGAACAACTTTTAACCTTTGCCACTCTATCCCACCCCTGCCCTGGGCCCATCAGATGTCTCCAGCACAATCCCCTCTCCCTGCCTTTGATCAGGATATTCCCTATACCTCGAATGCCTTCCCTCAACCTTTTTACCTATTGAATTACCACCCACCTCCTCCAAGAAGCCTCCTCTGATTTCTTTTGAGTCAGTAATGACATTCCCTTTTGGACCCCGTATAGCACTTCTTTTTGCATATCTCTGATGTATTTGTAATGTAATGTTGTATGTTGCCATTACCTGTGTTTCTGTCTTATCCTTCTATGAGACTTTAATTTCCATGAGGGCTGAGACTGTCTTATAGCACTGGGTACAATAAGGTATAATAAGTGTTTGTCTAAGCTGCCTTGGCGGTGACAGAGACAGGTCCCAGAGGACAAGACCTTGTAGCGGCCAGGTCCAGCTCCCTATGTGGCTACGAAGGGTGATTTACCTCCAAAAGAGCTGCCTAGAATCCTCACTGCTGGTGTTAGGAGCCTGCATGGACTGGAAAGGCAGAGCTTAGCCTTCCAGCCAGGATCAGGTCTGAGGTTCATAGAATAGCTGAGCTAGAAGGGAACTAGTCCAACTCCCTTATTTTACAGAAAAGGAAAATGAGGCCCAAAGAGGGGAACAGATTTACTTAAGGCCACATAGCTAGGAAGTGTCAGAGCCAGAATTGAAACCCAGGACTTCCTATGCCAATATTGCTGTTTCTACCTTATTTAGTACACTGTGCAGGGAGGGCCATCCCTAAAGCTGCCAAGTATGCCATACCACCAGTCACTCTGTGCCCTATGCCTCCTAGGCCCATTCTACTTTATAAGCCTGAATCATGGGCATTGCCCCACCCATCCTGCCTCAGTTCCTTCATGGTCCTCATCTCATTTCCCAATCATTGCATCTGCTAGACACTGGATCCTAATTTCTGTGTTTAAGACCCCGACCTAGTAGCCCAACCATGGACCAGACCTCAAGTCTAGAGCCACTTAGCAGAAAAGGTTCAAGGCCCTTCTTTTATGATTAGGATTATTCTCTTTCTTCTCATCCTATATTCAGTGGAGTTTAGATAAGGAACAGTCTAAGGATATTCAATGTTCACAAGACTATTGTTCAGGGCAGCTAGGTGGCATTGCAGTAGACAGAGCGCCAGACTTGGAATCAGAAAGATTCATCTTCCACAGTTCAAATCCAGCTTCAGACACTGACTAGCTATGTGACCCTGGGACAGTCACTTTACCCTGTTGCCTCAGTTTTCCTCATCTGTTAAATGAGCTGGAGAAGGAAATGGCAAACCACTCCAGTATCTTTGCCAAGAAAATCCCAAATGGGATCACAAAGAGACAGGCACAATTGAAAAACAACTGAACTGAACATCTGTAGGTAAACGTAAGTGGTTATCTTGGACAAACCAGTTACATGATTGTTGTCATTCCTGTATCTTGTTTGCATCTTTTTGAATAAAGTTTACGTAGAAAATGTCTGAGGACAAGTCACTATCCTGTTGTCATTCCTATGTACTTAACATTCTTCAGACTGTTGCCGCCCAGGTAGGTAAGATGACTTTTATAATTTAATAAGAGTATTGGGATATAAGCTCATCTTTGGGATAACTCCAGTAGCAGATGGGGCAACGTGGATGATCTATACCTTATCCTAATCCCATGTGGTTTTGATTTCTTCTGTTTGTTTTGAAAACTTTTAATTCCATACACCTTGGAAATAATGAGTATTCGGTAGGACAACATCTATTCCAAACAACTATTTTTATTTTTGTTTTAGGCAATCAAGGTTAAGTGACTTGCCCAGAGTCACAAAGCTAGTAAGTGTCTGAGGTCAGATTTGAACTCAGGTCCTCATGAGTCCAGGGCCAGCACTCTATCCAACTGCAGCACCACATAGCTACCCCACCCCCAAACAACTATTCTTTTTATGGAGCAAAGTTATATCCAAGAAGGTTCAGTCTGCGATGATATTCTGGTTTGAGTGCCATTTATTTATTATTAAATTCTCAAGGCTATTTATGGTTTTCTATGGAAAAGCAGCAGGAGTAGTGGATAAAGAGGTACCCTCAAAGTAAGAAAGATCCAGGTTCAAGTCCTGCCTCCGACACTTACTGGCTTTGTGACTCTGGGCAAGTCACTTAACCTCTGAGTGCCCCAGGTTACTCCCTTAAGTTGCAGAGAAGTTGTTGAGCTTCATTGGCAGAGAATTCCCTCACCAAGTAGTTCTTTGTACCAAAAAGATCACGGTCCAGTTCCTGTCCTTATTTATAGGATGGAGATCTGTTGGCTGTTAGTTTATAGAGGATATTATTACCATCATCACATTTATTCAATCATATTAGTTATCGATATTATTAATAGTTCATATTTCTATAGATCTTTAAGATTACAAAGTGTTTCTCTTCAAAATAACATCGTGTTATTGTGAATGTGCATTTCAAACAATGAAGGACAGAAGTAAAAATGATGGATGCAGTTGAGGACATATTGACCTTGGGGTCCTAGCAAGTCATCTAAGTTGAGATACCTAGCAGGCAGTTGGAAATAAGACTTTGGAGTTTGGAAGTGAGACCAGGGCCAAAGGGATTATGTCGTAACTTAGCCTAGAATGCTAGTTTAAGCTGAGGAAAGCACTGAGATCCCCAGAGGGCAAAGAGAAGAGAAAAGGGCCAAAAATAGAGCTCAAAGTATACCTACATGAAGGTGGTGAGTGGTAGAAGAAAGAAGTGGAGCCTGAGAGAGAGGAATTTCTGAATTCAGAAGAAAATCTCAAACCAAGGGAGAAGAGAAGATCCAGAAGGAGGAGGAGGAAAATGAAGACTGAGAAATAGTCACTGGATTAGGGATTTAGAAAGTAGCTGATGAATTTAAAAAGCAGCTTCATTTGGTTGGTGGGAACAGTGAGGATGAGCACCAGATTGCATCAGAGTGAAGAATGAATGAGTGACAAGGCAATAGAGATAAGCACTAGTGGACTGCTCATTCAAGGCATTTGGCAAAAATGCACGAAATAAAGTTCAAATTTGATTCTGTGAGCAACAAAATTGCCGATGACCTGTGCGACAGCGCCAAGCAGAAAGGCAGGCTCATTAGAGATGCAGGCCCCCAAAGACCTATCAGAGCACACTTGGGCCTTTTGCAGAATTCCCAGTCCATTGCTTTGGGGAGTCCAGAGATTTCTGTAGAAAAGGCATGCAGGGAAGTGGGTTCCATGTTGGAGACAATAGGACTTTATTTGGAGATGCTCATGCAACAGAAGAGGGAAGAAAGATGTGGCTAGCTGCTAATAATAGTGACAATAACTGTGTAGTGAATGTGACAGTGTCACAATCATAATAATTTCATAACAATAATCATAGCTTAAATTTCTATAGAACTTTAAGGTTTGCAAAATACTTCATATGTAATATACTGTATATGTAACATAATATAATATATAACATGCAGTAATATAGTCTAATACTATATATCCTAATATATAACACATATGACCTCATGTGAATCTCACAACAGTCCTAGGAGATACGTGCTATTGTTATCTTCATCATACAGATGGGGAAACCAAAGACCAGAGAAGCTAAATGACTTGCCAACAGCTAGCAATAAGTAAGATAGGATTTGAACTCAGGTCTTCCTGCCTCCAAGTCCAACACTCTATCCACGGTACCACCTAACTGTCTAGTGAGATAGAATAAGATGTTCAGAGAGGTGGGAGACACCTGTGATCAAGCCAGTAGAGAGGAGCCTGAGCCTAGGGTAAGATGATCTTTGGGCCATAGCAGGAGAATGGGAATGGTGATATAGCGAGAGACACCCTCTGGCCCTGGCAACCACATTATTCCAGGCTTTCATAACTCTTCCTAGTTTGGTTTCAATGGACCTGGCTCCATCTCCCACAACAGGGCTGCTGCCCATTGCTAAAGAGGCCTAGATGTCGTAAAGGATGGCATCCCTAGTAGGTACGCCAGCTGATCTCCCACCTCTGGCATCACAGGAAGGGAAGTACCAATTAGGGGAGAAGATTTGAGCTAGAAGATTCCCAGCATATGAGATTCCAGAAAAGGAGAGAGGGAAATGAGAAAAAGGAGGAAGGTGACTGCCTGGAGCAGATAGTCTGTCATAAGAAAAGCTTAGTGCCCCCCCCCCCCAAAAAAAAACCAGAGAGGTTTTTTGGACAACCATGCATGTCCTTTTCCATTTTGAAAGCCTACAGCGGAATTTAGTTTAACTGGACTTGGTGAGTTACAGGACCAAACTCCATTAATTTTCTGAATACAAAATGTTATTTTAGCTCATCTGAAAATCAATCTCCTCCCAAGCCTATCCTTCTTAATCTTCTTCGCCCTAGACTTCCTCATAAATGTATTATATAATTCAGTCCCTATATTATTTATTATCTATGATTATTTATTAATTCACTAACGCTATCATATAATTCAGGCACGGAATTTGGGCTGGAACACTCTAGGCCGCATTTGCATACTGAGGAAAACCATATTGATTCTCGAAAAGCTTGCCCCAGACAAATTTGCAAACAAATTTTTATTTGGTTTCCGAAGACATTATTTTGACATGATTCCAACTGATGCAAACAAATCAAACTGAGTTCTGCAACAAATGCCTTCTTAATGGGTTCTGTGTTATTTGTTTTACTTGACACCATTTATTATAATGTAACAGCGTTTCCTTCCCAGGAAAGTCCAAAATCAATAAAAAATGGTGACATATGTTTGTATTTATTTGGAAATACAAATGCAACCAAAGGGTCTGTCAGCATGCGATTAATAGAGTACATGAGGCTGTGGTTTGGGGGTATCTGATTGTCTGTCTCAGAATATGAATTTGGAAATAGCTTGGGATTCTTGCTCCTTGACTCTCGGGTTGGGATAGAATTTCACATTAACAATAAATCACCCTGGACGCATGGTTTTCTGTTTCAATTTACTGCCACACAGCTTAATCAATTCGCATGGGGGAGAAGTGGGACCACACATGGGATGAGGAGAAATACAAGTCGGTAATAAAATATTAAGACAAAGAAATGAACACATTTGAAATGTTATTACCGGGAGAGGAGATGAAACTGACATATCCATCCTTTCTCCCGACTATGGTGGTACAGCACATGGCAACTCATCAAAAGCTGGGCACTAAGATCCGGGGTCTCAGCACAGAGCTTTCCTCTCCCCAATGCTCTATTCTGGCTATTTGGTTGGTTATCTCTTCCTAAAGGCAGTGGGGAAAAACGATCAAGAAAAAATGTGCGGACCATCAGGTTCCACCCACTTGAGATCTTCATGAACTCAAGTTCAAATCATGAGACCTTATAATATGAATGTACCAAGCTTGGCCCACTTGCCCCCACTCAGTTCAAAATCAGGAGTTCTGCCCTAGGTATTCAGCCACTCACCATGCTAACAGACTCAAGCTTGTTTAGGACACAAACAATTAGTAAAACAACAGAAAACCTCAGCTACATTTCTAAATGGGGAGTTTCATGCCCTTTCCTCCCAGAGTAATTTGGGAAATAAAGTATTCTAAGAGTCATGCTCTGAGAGGGGAAGGGATAAGAAAGGTCCCCCTGCTTCGTAACCAAAATGAACTGGGTCGGGGGAGGAATCGCAGTTTTCAGTGCCAACAGCCTTAACATCATTGCTTGGAAAGTGCTCCTGCCAATAACTGCTAGCAACTTATCACTCAGAGAGCCCATCCCAGGCTCTGCTGCAGCTCCTGGTTTGGCTTCCCTAAAGCACTACTCATCCCTCCTGGTTGTCATCTCCACATTGCTAACCTGGTTCATCTTTCCCTCCTCATGGTCTCAAGCCAGTCAAGATTTCCAACCAACCTCCATATCCTTCTGGGGATACACGGCTACCTCACTGCCTCGTCTGGTCACACATGCCTTTGTGTTGCCTTTTATGCCACTTCTTGTTACCCACCTCATTGGTAAAATGCTTCAGGCTATTGAATCTTTCCACTGGCCCTCTGAATGACCCGGAATTGGGATCCTTTCAAGACTGTGATGGTCTATGATTAATGACCATATAATGGTGTTCAAGATGGGCCTTAGAGTTGGGAAGGAGTTTGGGATTATTGAAAGCACCGTACCATTTCCCAAATGTGGCAAGACATATAACCAAATTGTACAGAATAATAAGGTATAGCTGTGTTACAATAGGCATTCAAAGCAAGAATATCCATGATGATGAAATCATGGATCCATGCAAGGAACAAAGCACTGTCAAGGTTATTAGTGCTGAGTTCCATCCCTGCCTAAAGGTAAGAAATCACCAAGTGGGAAAGCAACAACCTTTTGGTATTTTCCAAGCCCTGATTCCCACATAACTTGTACTGAAATCAAAAGGGCCTATTGATTGGTAGGCATGACTAGTAAACATGATAAATAGCTGCAGGACACAATCATTGGCCTGTCATTATGTGGAAACAGAACTAAGAGGTACAATTTTCATAGCACATTCAGCCATCAAAGTTACAAGTAAATCAGGGAGTAAAGGAATTAGTCTTAAAGGTTTCCAACTAAGGTTGATTAAACAGCCTTCTGGCACTTTCGTTTTCCTTTTCTCTCCTTAAAATTTCCTCAGCTAAATGTTCCCCATAGCTTTAAACCGATGTAGTCCCTTTAAAAATAAAACCCTTCTCATTCACTGAGTAAAAGCAACCAGACCAAATCCTATTTTGCAAGTGACCTCCATTAGAATGTTAGGTGTGTCCCCATGCGGACAACTCTTATCAAGGAAAGGGTTAAGACAGTTGCTCAGTTGATGACATACTTGGAAAGGTTTTGAAGCACTTTCAAAACTCAGCAGCAGCTTCTGAACTTTAGGATCTCCTCTCCACTTTTCTTCCTTGTCTTTCCTCAAATTTTGGAACTTTCTCCCATGCCTAGGGATGCCCTGGGTCCACAATGGTGACTTCTAGGACTTGGCTCTTCCTCTGGTTTGATTATTACAAGTCTATTAAAACTAGGCTACAGTCTAACACTCTACCACTAGGGACACTCTAATACCATGTACTCTAGTTGGAAAAGTCTTGATACTCAAAACTTCACAAGCTGGAAAAGGAAGATCATAAGCCCTAGAGCTGGGATATACCTTAGAGAACAACGAGGCCAATGCTTTCACTTTACGGAGAGGGAAGGAAGTTACTCCAGGTCACACATTATAGCAAGTAGCAGAACCAGCAGTTGGATCCAATCTATAATTGGATTCCAAATCTATAGCTCTTTCTTCTTTACCATGTTGCTCTCCTAGTCTACCAATTCTATATATTAGACCTTAGACAAGATGAGTTTATTTGCAAATGATACCTAAATCTTTGTTCAGTTAAAGTTCATGTTGCTAGTCTCTTCATTATTTGTGCTGAGATGAGCATGCATCTCCTACCAAAAGCTAAATAGATATAATTCCTGGCTTCATTCAGTAGTTTCTTAAAGCATACCTTCAGTTAGATGTGCCTGCCAACATTTCTGAAGAAATGAGTTCTCTTCACGGTTGTAGGTGATAAAAAACAGGATTTAGAATCAAAATGCATTTATCTCAGACTTTACATGCCATGCTGTGTGACCTAAGATGTGTTCTAAGACTAATGTCGAAATAAAGACTTCAGTTTTCTATTGAATTGTGTGAATTATTGTTTTTAGTAATAATGATCCACCTCTGGAGAGATATAGTGTGCTATAGTGGATAGAGAGTCAAAAAGTCCTGAGTTCAAGTTCTGGCATATACTATCAGTGTGACTCTGGGCAAGTCACTTAACTTCCCAATGCCATGGGCAACTAACTAAGACTGGAAGTTACAGCTGAGTTGCTGATCTGTATCAGAAGAGAGTTTCTATACAGTGAGTCCCCTAAGTTGAAGAGGAGAGACCAAAAAAATCAGCTGTGTGACCACTTAACTTGACTGAGTCAGGAAATTTTCTATAACTATACATTGTAGTTGGGTTGAAATCTATATCAGGGGAGAGAGTTTCCATACCAACAAAACCCAAATTCTGTGATCTCTTAATTTAGTATTAATCACAACAGCTTACATTTTGGGAACACTTTGAGATTTACCTTGTGGTATAAACAGTGAGAACATATGCCCATTTGAGAGATGAGAAAACTGAGGGTCTAATCAGAATGACATTTTAGAGTTGGAAGGGGCCTCAGTGGCCATCTAAGTCCATACAATATCCCCAAAAGAATCCGCACTTCAACATAACTAACAAGTGGCCGTGAAGACTCTGTCTTAAGAATTATAAGAAAAATGGTCTTTGGAACTAACTCATTTCAGGTTTCCATAGGATTATGGTTCCAGAGTGAGAAGGGACCTCAGAGACCAAAAGTTCAACTCTTTCCCTTTAGATATAAATACTGGGCCTATGATTTCATTAGTATAGGGAATTCTAAGGTGAGGAAACACCCTCTGCCAATGTCTCTGCAACTGATAGTCTTATAGAGTTCCCTAGGACATTGAGAAGCTGTGTGACTTGTTCAAGGTCACACAGCCAGGATACGGCAGAGGCAAGACCCAAGTGGATGAAGTTTCCACACCAAAAAAAAGCAAAGGTGCTTGACCTATTGATATTTTAATAAGAACAACCCAGTTAGCAATCTAGAATTAAAAACAATCCAGTTTTCAAGCTGGCTCTCTACCTATTGTACAATATCGTCTCTCCAGGTTAAGGGACTTTCCCAGGGTCACACAGGTAGTAAGTATGAGAGGAAGAATTTGCACCCAAGTCCTCTGACTCCAGGTATCAATTGAGAGGGGAAGTCAGTGTCCAGGATCACCCAGCCATGAAGTAATGAATTAGGGACTTGAACCAGGTTTTCTGATTCCAAGGCCAATCAGTCCATAATACCATGCCATCTAGTGAATTCAGAGGTTAATGGTCAGAAAATGCCATACAGTTCTGGGGTGAATGTTTTCTTTATGCAAGGTATCTCTGAGACATACAATGTCATCCTTCCCAGTAGGCTTTGCAGTACCCTGAATGTCACACCATGAATGTGTGGTACTCTCTGCCTCTATAGCCATCCTTCAAGGTCAGAGGTGTATGGAGAGGCAGCTTTCCTATTTGTTAAACAGATTTTTACTTTGCATCAACCTAGAAGGAATCTGGGGCAGCTAGGTGGTATAGTACATAGAGTGCTGAGACTGAAGTCAGGAAGACTAATTTTCCTGAGTTCAAATCTGGCTTGAGACACTTACTAGCTGTTTTCCCCTGAGCAAGCCACTTCACCCTGTTGGCCTCAGTTTCCTTATCTGTAAAATGATCAGAGAAGGAAATAACAAACCACTCCAATATATTTGTCAAGAAAACCCCAAATGAGGTCATGATCTGATGTTACTGAACAACAAAAACAGGAATCTGTTTGTACCGTCATTTGGGAAGTCCATCAGAATAGTGGGGAACTGGTGAAATTCACCTGGAGCCATCGCATCAAAAGATGGGGTACAGGGGTATGGTGTTTAGTACCACAATTCAAGGTGAAAAAAAGCTGCTGATAATTTGCAAGACTTGTGGAAACCCCCTCGTTTTCATTGTCTTCCTTGCCTTCTGGAAGTTTGGGCTATCAGCAGCAGAAAGAGCAGACCCAAAGAAACCTTGGGGGGGTCAGCTTGGGTATGGCTCCATCACTTGCCTCTTACCAAGGACTATCCCTTCCTGGGCACATTCTTCCATGTGTTTGCCCAGGTATCTGACTCCTGGAAGGCAGCTGGGGGCTGCAGGGGTTGTGTCTAGATGTTGGTTCACCAGTCACTGTATACTGCAGAAGCACTTGGTACCCTCCTCAGAGCAGGGGGCAAATAGCTTAGGAGCAGGAGTCCGTAAGAAGATCATTCACATATAACCCAGCCACTCCTCTCATCCTCAGCACTATCCTCCTAGGAGCCCCAACTGTAACACACAACGGGCATAAGCAAAGCCACCCATTCTTTCCCTTTGGGGACGATGGATAAGGGTTGCAGGTTCTGGGCTACTCCGAGTCCTATGCAATAGACAGAAGTGAACTCTGTGCAATAGCCATGATACGAGGCCAATATAATAAGCTTCTTGACTGGGGCTGCTTAAAATCTAGGCTAAAACAATCATGTTCCCTTAATCCTAAAAGATATTTTAGCTCCCATGGGCCACCAGTGACTGAGCTATAATTCGTTATTAACCACACTGTACACACACTGCTGCCTCTTTTTACACAGTGAGGGGGCAGCATTTCCAATGCCATTAGCAGTTGCTTAAGCTGTTTCAACAAAGAACATTTAAAAATGTTTGCTCTGATGGCAGCAATGAGCATAGTACTGTCCCTGGGGGAATTGGCGCTCTGTCACCTACTTTGAATGGGGACCAGCTCTTGGCTTTTGTGGTGAAACAAGGAGATCCTAGATCTAGACATAAAGAGATCTGGGGGAAGCATCAGGCCCCACCCTTGCATTTGATAAATGAGGAAACTGAGGCCCAGAGAGGAGAAAGGGTTTGCCCAAGAAAGCACAGGGAGTGAATAGCAGAGTCAGAATTCACATTCAGAGCCTCTGATGCTAAGTCCTATGCTCTTTCCACTAAATGACGCTGTCTCCCTTGCCTGAGGCTGTGGGAGCGAAGAAAGGAAACAGTAAGACTTGGGTTCAAATTTGGCCTCTGAAACATAATAGCCCTGTGACCAAGGCAAGTAACATCTCATTTCCCCAAAGTAAATTTCTTAGATTGTAAATTGTGAGACACTGAACTCTTTTCCCCAAAGAAAAGATGGGAAAATGCACCTCTATCCCTTCTTCCAAGAGGTGGGCTAGTAGGGATGTGGAATATTGTATATACTGTCAGACTTGGTTGGGTTAGTTTTATTAAACTGCTTTTACTTTTCTTCTTTTTTGTAAAGAATGGATCATGGGGAAGGGAAGAGGAAGGCTATATTCAAAAAATGAATGTGACCCAAAAAGAAAAGATGTCAATAAAATATATTAAAATAATTTTGAAAATGTAAAGAGCAGTGTGTTAGGGGAGGGGAGTTTTCATACTGGTAGTTCTCCATACCAGTGAACTCATAGATGTGAGAGAGCGAGAGAGAGAGAGCGAGAGAGAGAGAGAGAGAGAGAGAGAATAATACTGAGTTCTAGGCAACTTTCTCCTCTCCATATTGTCTGACATGAGGCCATTACTGTTTGAAATTTGTACTTCCACCCAGGAATATTTACATTTGGCATTTCATCACTGTCACGTTTTACTGATGGAAAGTGGAGCTGGGGGCCACAATTGACATTATGTATTTCAACCTGAAATTGTGCCCACAGATGGAATATTGCCTGGATCCATAAAGCCTTTAGTGATTCATGTCCCGACAATCTCAATGTGTCTGTTGACCTTCCCAATGCAGTTCAAGAATCATTGCTTTTGCACCAGCCTTTCCCAGACTCCTAAAAGATATGTTACAGCCCAGAAAGGGGAAATGAGTAAGGAGTTTCCAGGGATTCCCAGTTTGGGGGTGGGGTGGGGTCTTCTGCAAGCCTCAACTCTTCCAAACACTATTCTATTACTGACCTCAACCCATGCCCATCTCACTCAACACCATCTTTTGTTCCTCAGCATCTACCTGTCTACCTAAAGTTTGGACTTGATTATCTAGGATCTGGTTACGAAAGAAAGAATTATAGTAGGGAGAGTTCAGCAGCCACTAACAACTGGTTTTGGATCCTGGTTTTACTTACTGAGCTGTGTGACCTTGGATAAATCACTTTCTCTTTCAGTGCCTCAGTTTCCTCATCTGGTAAAGAGAGTGTGGTAATATAGAAACAGCACTGGCTTCAGAGTAAGATTACATGGGTTCAGATCCTGACCCTTATTTTTACTGTCTTTATGACCTTGGCAAGTTCACTTCCCCTCCCTGGGACTCAGTTTCTCCCTCTTTAAAATGAAAGAGCTGGAAAAGATAGATTCTGAGGACCCTGCCAGCTCTAGATCTGTAAACCTATGATAATAATCCCCTGTTCCAACTACTTCACTGTGTTGTTGTATTTAACAGAAAAGAAGCTTAACTTTTATAATTTGTTAGTAACATTGACTACTCTTTAGTGTGCTCTTTTTTTGCATTACTGGAGTCATCATATTTTTTGTTCTTTTGGCTCTGCTTTCTTAACACTGAATCACTTCACAAGACTACCCATGTTTTTCTAAATTTTTCCTATTAGTTATTCCTTATGGGACAATTTTATTCCATTGCATTCATATACTACAGGTTTTTCAGCCGTTCCCAAGTGCTTGGCATATAGTTTGTTTCTAGCTTTTAGTTATTATAAATAATTCTGCTAGGAATAATTTGGTATAGGTGCAGGCGCGTGCTGCTAAATTTTTAACAAATGACTCTCCCAAAGAAAAATACTGCACGTCCAACACACTCTTAAGTTTAAGCTGCATCATTAACATTTCCTCCATCACTTTCTTAAGTCTAGACAATCAACAAAACAATAAATCAAGCCCTGATTTGTAGTGTTTGCCAATTTCTGAGGTATAAATGCTCACACTGGAAATTTAATAATTAGTTCTTGTGAGCTCCAGCACACCCCTGTTGTTGGGTCTTATCTTGATATTATCATCCTCCTTGGTATGTAAACCTAATAATAGAACCTTTGGGTCAAAGGATATGAACAATTTAGTAATTTTTCTGGCATGATTCCAAATTGTTTTCCAGAATTGTACCAATTTACAATTCAGTAGCAATGAATTATCACATCTGTCTTTCCACATCGTCTATATTAAATTTTCCCATTTTTGGCCAGCTTGACTAAGTTTATGGGCATGAAGGGGTCATTTTAATTTGCATGTCCCTGATTATTAGTGAATTTGAATGATATTGAAATGGTTGCTGCTAGCTGGTATTTTTTCTTTTGAAAATTGTTCATCTCTGATCAATACAATGACTAACCATGATTCCAGAGGACCAGAGATGAAGCAGGTCACCCACATCCCAACAAAGAGGTGATGGCCTCAAGGAAAAGAAGGAGACATACAGTTTTGGACATGGTGAACACGAGAATTATGAGGATTAAGGCACAAATTAAGGCAAGGGGAAGGGCCATCTCTTCATCAGAGAATAGAACAAAAGAGGGCAATTTGTTAAAGTTACAAGCTGGGTGCCAGAAGATGGGTTCCAATAGACACCTCTGCAAATTTTTTTTAGTTTTCTTTATTGATATTTACTTTTACATCTCATGCATTTCCCCCTGCTTCATTCCTCCTTTCTCTTCCAAAGAGCCCTCCCTTTATAACAGAAGATTTTAGAAGAAGAGAACAAAGTTCAACAAAACCAAACAACACATCAGAATATCATACGTTATGTGCAATATTCAGTTTTCACGGACCCCCATCTCTGCAAAGCATCAAGGGGAGATGTTTTCTCATATACCTTGACACCAAGCTTGGTCTTTATAATTTTGCAACACTCACTTTTGCTTGTTTTGTGCGGATTTTTTTTATTTATGTTGCTGTAGTCATTGGGTATATTGTTTTCTTGAAACCATTTACTTCACTTTGTTCATATCAGTTACTATAAGTCTTCCTATGGTTCTTTCTGTTCTTAATTTTGGTTGTTTCTCACAGCACAGTAATATTTCATCATATTATTGTGCCACAATTTGTACACAAATTTTGTGTTGCCACAAAAAGAGCTGACACACATATAGAGTATACACTATATAGAGCCTTTCTTTATGTCAGTGCCCTCCTTGGATTATATTCCTAGAAGAAGAATCTCTGAGTCAAATTGTTTTAGTTAGTCAATAAACACTTATCAAATGCCTAATATAATACAAAGAAAGGTAAAAAATAGTCCCTGTTCTTAGGGATCTCATAGTCTAATGGGGCAGACAACATGCAAGCAACTATGTTTGTTGTTGTTTGGTCATTTTTCATTCATATGTGACTCTTAGTGACCGCCATTTGGGGTTTTCTTGGCAAAGATACTGAAGTGGTTTGCCATTTCCTTCTCCAGCTGATTTTACAGATGAAGAAACTGAGGCAACCAGGGTTAAGTGACTTCCCCAGGGTCACATAGCTAATAAGTGTCTGAGGCCAAATTTGAACTCCTGTCCTCCTGACTCTAGGCCTGGTACTCTATCCACTGAAGTGCCACCTAGCTGCCCCCAGGCAACTATGTACAAACAAGCTACACAGAGGATAAATTTGAGATAATCAACAAAAGGAAAGTGTTGAAATTAAGAAGGATGGTGTAATATTAATTAAGTTGGGACTTTTTTACTGTTCTAGAATGCTAAATTAAGTGTCTTTGATTGAGCCTTTCTAGGTGCAAAGCCCCAGGCCCAAACCTCTAACTACTAGGTACTAAGGCTATGTGGGCGTGAAACCTTCAGGGTCCTAAGGGGAGTTGCTAAGACCAGAGCCAATAGTAGGCGCCTAAGTCCTGGTCACTCAGATGATGTTTGATGACATCAGAAGACTGTATAAAAAGAGAGAACAGAGCTATTTGCTTGAGGCTCTCACTCCTGGAGGAGTGTTGGTGTGGGACTCTGGGCAGCTGCTGTAAGAGCCTCCTGGCTCGTCAACCCAGATGTTGATGGTTGCTTGGTAACTATGAATTGTATTTGGTCTGTTTATAAGGTATGTTTGTAATTTGTATTTGCTCTGAAGTTCAGGGTGCTGGCTTTTCCTCCTGAGCTAAGTGAGTTTATATGTATATGTTGGATTAAAGCAAGATTGTTAACCCCTTAATGCTACTTTCCTTAGTAAAGCAGATCAAAGAACCTGAGCTAGCAGCCCTTTTGTGTGCTGGTGTTATTGGTCTTACGCAGTAGTGGCAAGTAGCATTGTTGTTACAGATGAGGAAAGACTTCCTGTGGAAGGTGGGATTTTAGCTAAATTTGAAGGAAGCTAGGAGTCAGAGATAAGGAGGGAAAGAGTTCCAGGCATGTAAGAAGAGATCATTGGTAACTTTAGAGACAAGGTCAGTTTCAGCTGAATGATGAGGTTGGAAGCCAGATAGGTTCTAGACTTAAGAAGAAAGCAAGAGGAAAGGAAGTAGAAGTACATATTGTAGACAACTTTCTTGAGGACTCTAGCCACAAAAGACAGGAGATATATGGAACCATAGCTAGCAAGGATGAATGAATCAAGTGAGAGGGTTTTTTGAGGGATAGGAGAGACATGGGCATGTGGGAAGCAGCTAGGAAACAGAAATAGATGATAAGTGAGGGAGAACAACCTTTAGGGGAGATGGGATGGAATAGGATCACTTGTGCATGTAGAGAAGTTTGCTTTGACAAGGAGAGTCACTTCTTCCTGTGAGACAGGGCTGGAAAAGGAGGAAGCGGCAGAAGACATCTGGGTGATGTGAGATGAGGAAGAGGGAAAAGAAAGAGTTCTTAGTGAATAGTTTTTTTCATAAAATATGAGGCAAAGTTCTCAGTTGAGAGGAGATAGAGAGGAGGAGCCATGGGAAGTTCGAGAAGGGATGAAAAGATTTGGAAGAGCTTCTGGGGAGGGTAGGAGAGTGACTTGATAAAGGAGGTACGGAAAAATTGCCTACCAGCAGAAAGGGCCCAATCCAGGTTGTGTAACATAAATCAGTAGTTGACCAGTCAGAAAGATTGCATGATTTAGGATGGATGCCAGGAAAAACTTGCCATTGGAGAGCTGGCCGAAAGTAAAATGTCTCTAAGAGGTAATGAGTGCTGAACAAGTTGTGGCATGTGATCGTGATGGAATACTACTGTGCTATAAAAATTGATGACCTTGATGATGTTAAGAAAACATGGATAGACTTGCCCAAATAATGAAGAGTGAAATGAACAGAACCAAGAGAACACTCTATACAGTAACAACAATGTTGTTTTAAGAACAACTTTGAGCAACTAAGTCATTTTGACTATTATAAATAACTGAATTAACTACAAAGGACAGACTCTATCTGCATCCAGAAAAAGAACTGATAAATAGAAGTATGTGTAAAATGGTTTTACATATATGTTTGTGTGTGTGTGTATGTGTCTAGTGGTAGCCATCTCTAGGGCAGAGACAGGGGGAGGGAAGGAAAAAAGGAGGGAAGGAAGGAAGAAGAAAAAAGGAAGAAAGAAAAAAAGGGGAAAAGTTACATAATAACTTTAATTTTTAACATAACTATAATTTTTATATATTTATAGTTATTTGTATATTTAATTTAACTTTATTAAATATATTTAAAAGGAAGTAGGAAATTGTACATAATGAATTTGCAATCTCAGGTACAATCATCTTTTTCCTATTCTATTAAGTTATGGAAATGCTTGTTTTATTTCTTTATTATGGAAATGCTTGTTCTTATTTCTTTTATTTATTTCTCTGTCTTATTTCTTTATTTCTTCAGAATAAAATAATTTTTTTATAAAGAGGTAGTGAGTTTCCCATCACTGAGGGTCATGGAGCAGATTTTGTATGGCCACTTATTTGAAATGTCATAGAGAGGATTCCTATTCAGATACAGGTTGGACTGTATGAACTCTGAGATTCTGGGATTCTGCATTCAGGCCAGGGATTCATCATTGAGTCAGGAGACAAAATATGAGAAATACTGAATTGAACCGAATTGAATTGAGCCCTCTTTGTCTGACTCAGCCTGCCTCCCCAAGGCTTCGGCCCTTTATGTAAAGTGACAGCTTGGATTCTGTGCCCCCAACCTGCACGGACCAGCCAACTTGGTCTTGGGCCAGGTCTGCCACAGCCCCTCCTGACTTGGCCACATCAACCAGGCCTGAGCACAACTATTTCGATCATTCCCCTTTCTTCCTCCTGCCTTGCCTGGGGCACAGCAGCCATGCCCAGCAGTTCAGCACCCTCCGGCACTACCTAAGTCCACAGATCCCAAGGGATAGCTAAACCTCCGCTACCCTGGCCCGAGGCCAGAAGGAGGAAGGGAATGGGGAAAAGGTAGCTTGGGGATCCAGAAGGCCAAAAAGGATTTGAAAAGCTCCTCATTGCTCTTTTCTACTGTGGTGATGGATTTCCCAGGGTTTGAGATATATTTGTACAGTAGCTTCGAGGTTTACAGAATGCCACCAAGCAAAGAATTTGAATTACTCCTGCCTTGTATTTCACTTGCAATATACCTTTGCTAGCATAAAGCATATTACAAGGACATTGGAACTTTAATAAGGCCCTTAACACTCAGGAAAAGCTATTGTCCCCACAAGCCAGCCATTCTGCCTTGAACTATGTTAACCCTGTGATTGCCACCATCCAGTTTGGGGTGGCTTTCAAAGGCATCAAACACTGTAGCTGAACACGCAAGATCTGCCAATACTCTAACCCTAGAGCAAGAGAGGGAGACATCTGCCCTCCTTCCCCCTCTCCTCCCACACTTACATAAATATTTCAAGTGTCTGTTATTTCTCTGGTGTGGGTAACCCTTCTGCTGCTATGGATAGCCAAGCACCCTCGGGCACACACACACACCGAACACAGAAAGAGAGACAGAGACAGAAACAGACAGACAGACAGAGAGAAAGGCACAGAGACAGAGAGAGAGCTTAGTAGGCTTTGTGAATTTCTATGGCCAGAAGTTTCACCTCCCTTTTATGTGCCTCTCTGAACTTAGGCTAGTGTTTGAATAAATGTTTTTGTTGCAATTTTTTTTGTTCTTTCTCTTTTTTCCTAGATTCTTTATAATTAGGAATGGCTCTCTAGAAGGGAAGAGAGAGAAGAATACAGGAAGAAATCTAGGGGATGTAAAAACAAAAGATACCAATTAAAATCAATCAAAAAAGAAAACAAAAAAGTTTCTAGTGTAGGAACATAGAGTTTATAAGATGGAAGGGATCTCAGCAGCCGTCTAATCCAGTCCACACCTCAAACCTCTACTACAGTAGACCAGATAAGTGGTCATCCAACCTCTGCTTGAAGACATCCCTGGAGGGGGGATGGAGTAAGACCCCCACCCAAGATAGCCCGTTTGGATATGTTCATTCTTTAGGTCAAGCCTAAATCTGCCTTTTGCAGCATCTACCCAACAAGCATTAATGAATGTTTCATCAGTTGGATTCTAGAGGCATTGAACAGGTTATAGGATCATAGGATTTAAAGCTGAAAAGGACCTTAGAAATTGTCTAGTTGCCTAAGCAAGCTAAACATGGCCCCTGCCATCTTGTTTCCCTTTGTCTTCTTCCCTTGGACAAAGGGAATTCAGCCAAAGTCCTGTAGGAGGACCCCAAATTCCAAAGTGGAATCACAGGATGAGGGATCCTCACTACTGTCCCCAACATACCCAAGAGAAAGGCTAAAGAAGATGCTACAGGAGCTAAGACCAAGGTTCAGCATGAGCCACAGAGGAGACGGTCATCTGCCAAACCTGAGCCTCTGGAGTGTGAACTCCCAAAAGTACCAACAATGGAGTTTACCAATGGTAACCAAAATTACCCAAAGGGAAAAGGGGGAAGGCTAATATCATGGAAAGTGCAGAAGCCAAAACAGATCAGACAAGGAAAGCCAAAGATGCCAGAGATGCCAAATAAATTGTGTCCATTTCTGATAAATGGGTACTCTGGGTAACTATGCTGGTTGACATATAATTTTTTTACCAAATTTAATGAAAATGCAGAATTTTGTTTTACTTTTAGGCCTGTCAGATACTTTAGAGATCATCAATCCCAAGTTCCTCGTTCTATAAATGAGAAACAGAGAGGAACGGAGAAAAGACTTTCCCAAGATCACACAGGTCATTTAGAGACAAAATCAGGACTAGAACTAGAACCCAAGTTTTCCGAGTCAAAATTCAGAGATCAACCAAAATCAGTTCAACAATTATGGCCCAGGAACCACCACCAATAAGGTAGGGGCAGTTTCTTATTCACCTGCTGACCTGCCCCCCCGCAAAACCATAGCCATCCTGGTGTCCCCTAGGTATAGTTGAACCTTTGCACCCAACTAAGATGTCATTTCTCATCAGTGAAGAAATAACCA
The DNA here is from genome assembly GCF_011100635.1 of Trichosurus vulpecula. NCBI lineage: Eukaryota > Metazoa > Chordata > Mammalia > Diprotodontia > Phalangeridae > Trichosurus > Trichosurus vulpecula. Next base: position 46,142,782 of record NC_050582.1, on the reverse strand, counting down.
CACACCTGGGTACGTTTTTTTCATGCAATGAATAAGCTGGATGCAATTTCTATCAAATCATTCTGGACTTAAGCCTGTTGCCTTCCAATCAAGAAATCGGTATGTGGACTGAAATATGAAGTCAATATCAGCACTGCGACACCTGTTTTTGAAGCTTCCAGGACCAGCACCTGTGCCCAGACATTTTTCTATTCCCCCCAGAGATTCCAAGTACCAGGCATTTTCACTGTAACTGCCATTTTGAAGAGTCCCACTTTTCCATGACTGAGATCTCACATGTCACTAACGTGTCTTGGGTGTTTTACACTTTACAAAACCATATAGAGTCTACAAAGTCCTTTTAAAGCTATTGTCTCATTTAACCCAAACCATGTGGGGGAAGGGACTGCAATTAACATTACCCCCCTTTTACAGATAACAAAACTATAGCGCAGAGAGAAGTGGCCCGGTCAGAGTCACACATTGGGAAGTGGCCAGAGTTGGGCCCAAGTCTTCTAATGATGCAATTGAAAGAGTGCTGGATTTAGAATCAGAGAACCTAGGTTCAAGTCCTGTCTCTGATACTTACTATGTGTATCCCTTGGGCAAGTCCCTTCCCCTCCCTGGGACTCAGTTTCCCTATCTGTAAAATGAGGGGGTTGAACTAGAGGGGCTTCTGAGGGCTGTTCCTATTCCAGGTCTAGGATCCAATGTGTGACCTTGCATAAGTCATTTCCATTCCCTAGGCCTCAATGCGCCCCCCCCACACCATGAAATGAGGAAGGTAGACTAGATGGCCTCTGAGATCCCTCCAAACTTTAGGTCTAGGATCCCATGTAGGAACTTGCATAAGTCACTTCGCTTCCCTGGGCCTCAGTTTCCCTATGTATGAAATGAAGGGATTGGACTAGATGGCCTCTGAGCCATCAGAGGCTTAGGATGCTCAAATGTGATAATGTATATGAACACAGTTTTAGCACTTCATGTTTCATAAGACTTACAACAGCACTATGAGGCAGATAACGTACCTATTATCCCCATTTTATGAAGGAAAAAAATTGAGGCTCAGAGAAGGGGAAGTGACTTGCCCAAGGTCACACAGCAAGGAAATGAGTAGAGCTGGGATTATGAACTCAGGTCTCTTCTTAAAAATCCAGCACCCTCTCCCCAACCCTTATGATGTCTCCATCAATGTCAGGATAAGGGATAATGAGTGAGGCAAACTCACAAGTGGTACTCGGAACTAAATCAAGTCTCACATCTATTATAAAGAATAGGCCAGTGGAAGGACACCCATAGCTAAAAGACCTGGTTCACCTTTGGTACTCCCCTTCAGGCACCTTCACATCTCTTGGGAGACAACAGGATATACTACAAAGGATGCTGGGATAAGAACCAGGAGATGAGAGTGTTGGGAGTCCTGTCCTCCATCCAGTGGCCTGGTGACAAAAACACCCCCAGTGTTCAGCGCTCAGACCATTCTAAGAATGTCAGCCATTAACATTATTATCCCCAGCCCCTTGGACCAATCCTATCCTCCAATATAAGGAGTACCAGGACTAAAGGGCAGGGGGAAGGTCAGGAAAGACAAATGACGGATGGTTAGGAGAACCAACAAGACAGACCTGCCAGGAGAGAGAAAGGTTACCTTAACAAGGTTAGATGGTAGGTAAGAGGAAGGTGTCTATCCAGCTAGGAGAAGTGTCAGAGGAATCCAGCTGCACGCCAGAAGCCCATCAAGGTAGTCTGTGCAGATCAAGGAGGTCCATTTGGGGGCAGCCACCAGCAGGTACCTGGACACAAGTAGGTATGGATCAGGTTTTGGCCCTCTTCTTTGGAATCAAGTTCAGCTGTATCTCAGTACAGCATGGCACAGTAGTTCCTGGCTTTGAACTGTGCCTCCAGCACTTCCTAGCAGCGTGAACTACCACTCTAAGCCTGTTTCCCCATACATGATAAGGAAATAATAGCCACAGGGTGGTTGGGGTGCTCAAATGGGATCATGTATAGGAACATGCTTCGTAAACCTCAAAACACATAAAAATGAAAGCTTTTATTATTATCCACACTAGCATATGCTAGCACAGCCCCCAAAGCTCTCCTCCCATCCAGGTACTCCTCCCATCCCCTATCCCTACCCTCCCATATAACGGGACAACCATTCAGGAGAGGGAGAGCCAAGATAAGCACCAGAGTACGGTGGAAAAAAAATTCTAAGTTCAAATCCCAATTCTGGATTGGACAAGTCATTCAACCACCCTGTGCCTCAGTTTCCCCTTATGTAACATGAGGCGATTGGACTAGATGGTCTCTGAAGTGCCTTTCAGCTGTAGATCTCTGAAGCCATGATGTTGGGACTGGGGAAGGGGTCCCAGATACAGCCTCCTCCAACCTTCCCTGTCTGCTATTGTACCTAAGCATGCACTGGCCAGAAGCACTGCATTTCCCGAATGCATGAATTCTATATGTAGCTACTCTCTCCCTGCTATTGATAGATTTACCTGTGAGAGAACACACCACAGGTTCATGGGAAAGATTTTTTTGCTACTATCTTTACTACATCATTTCATTAAATGCTAAATATGGATATTGTGTATATAGTTGATGTTTTCAGTTATTTTCAGTCATGTTCAACTCTTCATGACCCCAACTGGGGTTTTCTTGACAAAGATCCTGGAGTGGTTTGCCATTTCCTTCTCCAGCTCATTTTACAGATGAGGAAACTGAGGCAAACAGAGTGAAGTGACTTGCCCAGGGTCACACAACTAGTAAGTGTCTGAGGCCAGATTTGAACTCATGAAGATGAGTCATCCTGACTCCAGGCGCAGTGCTCTATCCACAGTACCTCTTAGCATATATATGTATGTGTGTGTATATAGATATATATATATATATATATATATATACACACATATATAGTATATATATGTGTGTGTGTATATATATATATATATGCTAATTTTATATTATATCTATTAAAAGATAAACCCATCAGGATGGCCTTGCAAGCCAACGGGGACCTAAAAAGTACCTCGCACCTGAAGTGGTCATCTCTCTGTGGGATCTTACCTACAACTGTGACTTGGGAGGGGAGGTGGGAACACAACCTAGAGTAGAAACTACATCTCATTTGACTCTCATGACTCCTCTGTGAGGCAGGTCAGGCAGATATTATTACCCCATTTTATAGATGACAGACTGAGGTCCAGACAGTAAAATGATGCATTCAAGGTCACACAAGACAAGATTTGGAACTCTAGTTTCCTGACTTTCTGGTACTCCTGGCTACCTCTTAAAGAAGAATAATCCATGGAGGAGAATGCTGACTCTGAAATGAGAAAAATCATGACAAATTACATTTCCCACACTGCATCCTGTGGGTCTCCGCCAGTAATAGATTCCGATATGCAAACATCAGCTGAGCACATAAGCATTTGCAGCTATCCCCACGAGCTTGCAGAAATAGCAATGCTCATTTGTAAGTGAAAGGTCACCCTCCCAGGGCCTACCCTCCAGTTAAGAAAGCAGACATTCATGTTCCAGTCAGCCCACAATACCCACCCTAGACACATTTACTATTCACACGATGCACAGGGGGTTCTGCTCTGGGACAAGGTCAAAATTCAAATCTTTCCCACAACTACCCAAAGACTTCTTCCCTGCTCTCAGGGAGAGAGATCTTCTAATAAAAAGTTATCTCAGTGAGTAGCTGGCTGTGAGAAATGAAGGATTTTAGATTAGTAGAAAATTTCCCTAGTTAAGAAAAGACAATCTTCATTCCCTCTAAGTGAACCCATTTTGGGGGCAACTAGGTGGATGGAGTAGATAGGTGCTGCAGTGGATAGAGTTCTGGGCTTGGAATGAGGAAGACTCATCTTCTTAAATTCAAACCTGGCCTCAGATGTATGACTCTGGGCAAGTCACTTTACTCTGCCTCAGTTTCCTCATCTGTAAAATGAGCTGGAGAAGGAAATGGCAAACCACTCCAGTATCTTTGCCAAGAATACCCTAAATGGGGTCACAAAGAGTCAGGCACGACTGAAAAGGACTGATTGAAACTCATTTCCTGTACAATGTCACCAGGGCAAATGATGAGGAGAATGGGTGCTAGGGCCATTTGGGAGTTGATCAGGATATGTCAGCAAGCACAGCTGTTAACCCTACTACACAGATGGGGCCTATTCTGCTAAGCAACCTGGGTACGATCTACCAGTTGGAGGCAGGTCAGGAAGAAGTTGGTTGTTGGACTACCATGTCTTTGCCAAGCAAGTACTCCCAGCACAGCGTGGGTTAAGCTACATGGCAAGGGAACACCTCAGAGTCAGGGACATGTGTGGGGCAGTTAATGAGATATACTGAGCCAACTGTCAAAGTACAGGATGCTGGATCCACAAAGAGTTTTGGGACAGTTACCATGAATCTCATCCAGGAGACAGAGTAGGGTTGGGACCCCAAAATGAGGTGTTGAAGAGGGGGAATCATAAGATGTTAGATCCAGAGTTGGAAGCCTCTAGTCCAACCACTTCACTTCACAGTCCTCTAACTCAAAAGGAGCAGGTTGTAGAATGTTCCATTTTACAAATATGCCCAGGACCACCATCTCTCCCTTTCTCACCTGGCTGCCCTCCTCTGGACTCCTCCAAGAGGCCCCAGAAGCTTCCTCATCCTGGAATTCAGATCTCAGAAGCACCAACTACCGAGTACCCTGAGGCCCCTCCCCCGATTGGCTGGCTCCTTCCCGGACTTCCATTTAAGGAGGGCACTCATGCCATCCATCTCTCCATTTCTTACCAGATTGCTCTCTGGACTTTTCCATCATGATCCCTGCCCAGGTACCTTTTCTTCCCCTTTTCCCCCCACTTCCTTCTAGGTGTTATCTTCTCCCCTATTAGAATGTAAGCTTCTTGAGGGCAGGGACTGTCTTTTTGCTTGTATTTATAATCCCAATGCTTAGCACAGTGCCTGGCATGTAGCAAGCACTTGACAAATGCTTGCTGACTGACTGTAAGAAAGGAGCCAGTCAGGTTTACTGAAAACAGTGAGAAAGACCAAGACCAGCCAGAAATCTACCCATCACCAGAGGACTGAAGTCAGATTCAGTAAGGGTCAGAGCCAGGACCAAGGTCTCAGCTAAGCTTAAACTTCTCCCAGAACCAAGGACCCATCTCATCTATCTCACTGAAGTGAATGTATGGCTGAGTAACAGCCATTTAAGAATTAAACACATGTATGCCACTCAGAAGGCAATGGGGAGATGCATGATGGGGTGGGAGCAGGCTGCAACACATAGCAAAGAATATAAAAAAGAATCAGAGAATTCTTGAAGATTCATTCATTTTTCTAACAAATATTAAGAAACTACTGCATGCAAAATACCATGCTTGGCAGTAACTTAGCTCTGCTATCATGGAGCTAGGATCCCAGCACAGATCAGCACAATGCCCAATATCATAGACCAAGGGACTCATGACGAAAAATGCTAGCTACTTCCAGATAGGAAACTGATGGGCCTAGAGTGAAGAATGAAGCGTATTTTTTCCTTTCCTTTTTCCCCCAGAACATGGTTAATGAGGAAATATGTTTTGCATGACTTTGTATGTGTAATGGGCATCGTATTTCTTGCTTTATCGATGAAGGAGGAAGCACAGGGAGGGAGAGAATTTGGAACTGAAAATAAAATCGAAAAAAAAAAGTGTGCACAGCTAGGTGGTACAGTGGATAGAACACCAGCCCTGGAGTCAGGAGGACCTAAGTTCAAATCCAGGCTCAGATCAGAGACTTGACACCTACTAGCTGTGTGACCCTGGGCAAGTCACTTAACCCCAAGTGCCTGGCCGAAAAAAAGAAAAAGAAAAAAAGTGCCTTAGAGAGGGTCAGAAGAAAGTACTTTGTGAGGGCTGAGGGGGAAGGTCATCACTTCCCCCATGCCCAGAGGGATCAAAGACTTCCTGGAGAGTTTGGACTTTAAAAGGACAGCTATGAATTCAATCAGTGAAGAGGGGAAGAGAGAGCATTCCAGGCACAAGGAACAGCAGGAACAAAGGCCTGGAGGGAGGAGAGCACAAGAGGGCCATCCACTTTGGGCATAGAGAAGCTTGTGTCGGGGGACTAATAGGAAAATAGACAGAAAAGATACAGCAGGGGCAGCTTGTAGAGGACTTTGAACTTGGTAAAGTTTGAATTTGACCACAAACCTGTGAGGTCAGTAATATAAGCACTATCACCCTGTTAAGGAAATTGAGGCTTCAAGGAAGGAAATGACTTACTCAGGGTAACGGGGCTTGCGAGCTAAGACTCAAACTCAGGTCTCCTGATTCCACGTCTAGTGATCTTTTAACTCTACCTTATTGGTTCTACCAAATCTAATGAGTCAAACTCTCATCTCTCCAAAGGCTTAGAGACCTCCGCCTATTCCCACCCCCATACCCACTCCAACCCACCATGCAGACAACCCCCCTTGATATGAATTCAGCTCAACAGATATCTAACTTCATTGTACCAGCTTCCCTCAGTAGACAGTGGAAAGCTAAGACAGCCAGCTCAATTCACCAGTCAACCAGAGAGCGGCACAATTTTAGGAAGCTCGCTATTCAAGAATAGGTTGGACCAGATGATCTCTTTGGTCTCTTACAATATACTGCCTGACCAAGATTGGTCTTTACCTATTGACAATTGGGCACCTAGCCCTACCAGGCTCCAGGACCCTGGTTCCCAAACCCCAAAACTTACTGACACTTCTCCTCTTCATAGGATCACACAATTTTTTAAGTTGGAAGGGACCTCAGAGACCATCTACTCCAGCCTATGTTACAGAAAAGGAAACAAAGGTGAGTGAACTCAATAAGCACTAAGTGAAGCAACCTAACATCCCACAACCGTAGTAAATCACATTTCTAAATCTCCTTAAGGTTTACAAAGTATGTTCCTCACAATACCACGTGGAAACTGCTTCCCTCATTTAACAAAGAGACTAAAGCTCAGAGATTTTCCATTTAACAGAAAAAGAAACTGAAGCTCAGAGATTTTCTAATTTGCCCAAATGTATACACACAGACACATACACATGCACACCCCTAATAAGTGGCAGAGGCAAGTCCTTTGATGACAAATCCATGGCTATTTCCAAGACATCAGACTGGACCAGGGTTGGGGAACCTCAGCCTCGAGGCCACCTCTGGCCCTCTGGGTACTCAAAGACAGCTCTTTGACCGAGTCCAAGTTTTACAGAACAGATCCTTTTATTAAGGAGATTTGCTCTGTGAAGTTTGGATTCAGTCAAAGGGCCACACTTGAGGACCTAGAGGGTCACGCATGGCCTCAAGGCTGCAGGTTCCCCACTCTTGGACTGGACCCTTTCCTTCAAGCAGCAGGGAAAGACAATGAGCAAATTCACAGAACAGGCTGCTTTTATACTTCTCTTACAAAGGGTGCATTAGTTTGACTACTCTAGGAGTAGTCTGAGCAAGAGTTGCTGTAGTTGTATCAAAGAGGTGTCATGAGGTATGAATTTCATACATTCTTGTGGAAAACCAAATACCTTTTCATTTACTGACTTCGATGGTTTTAGTGAAGGGAATGCAGCTTACTGAAAGCAAGCCAATGATTAACCTTCACCATGGAAGTCAATAAACTGGTTCCTAATGAATGACCTGGCTATTTTTTTTTCCTCTCCCAATATGGACGTTAGTAGAGTCAGTTGCATAGGGCCAGCATCAGGATCAGAAAGACCTGAGTTCAAATACTGCCCCTCATGTTACCAGTTATATGATCATTGGGCTGACTCAACCTCCCAGGGCCTCAGGCAATTTTCAAGAACTAGATATCACACATAGATTGAGGCTGTTCAGTTAAAGGGAGTTCCCTATACCAAAGAAATCACAATCCAAGGCCAAGAAGAAAAAGATGGTAGTCAGTGATGGGTGTTATCGATAACATCTAAACAACACTGAACAATTCAGTTGATTTGGTGAAAAAAATCAATTGAACAACTACTTTGATGCCATACAGACCCAGTCCAAAATTGTCAAAATGGGTTAGCTGCTGTTCACCAGGTTGTTTAAACAGAACGGAGATACAACCAAAGAGTTTCTTCGGTCACAAACACGGAAGACTCATTCTTCCCTCCATCAGAGACATGACCTGAAGAATCATATACAACACTTGGCTTGGTCTTCTTATGATGATTTTGCCTACCAGGTCCTTAAAGAGAAAGAAAAACAAAAAGAGGATTTACGTTTACAGGTTGCTGACACATAAAAATATAATTAAAGCACTAAATCTTTCCAAAGAAATGTGATGTACAAAATTAAATTCAGCATTTAGCTGGCAAGGAGTCCCATTGGCTAGATCAAATTGATATATGGAGGATCTGTTCTGAGGTCCTGTAGGTGATTATTTTATGGGATTATATTCTGGCGGGCCCCCAGTGTTATGATTTCTCTCTGAGACTGTCAGCCAGAGTGAATTACCGACAATATTAGCCGGAACCCAAGATCGAGCAACATTAACAGGCCTTGATATTATTTCTCCTCAAATGCCATGGAGACATATGGAAGTCGGTCTTTCCTCTCACATTTCCAGGGCCCTGCGACAAATCAGCATTTACCATTCCCCCGCACCAGAGAGCATTTCTTTGCATTGGATTTCAGAGTCAAGAGAAGGCTAGAGCATCTTGTTTCTAAAAACCTGGTTTATTGGCCCTATAAAGCTGTCACTGGCTTATGCCTGTCTTGTAAATATTGGGTAAAATTAACATAAACTTCCTGAATCTGGGGGGCAGCACATTTGTGGAGTGGGGAGGAGAGAATGGATGAGAATAAGAGAGATTATTTACACCCCCCCATAGGATTTTAACTGAAAACAATTAGTGGGTAAGATACCACTCCTTCCTATAACTCATTCTGAGGCCTAATAAGGACATGGAATATCCAGGAAGGGCTGGATACGAGCACCAGCAAACAGCCATGTTATTTACAGACTTGGGCGCTGACCACATTCGCCAGCATGAATCATAGAGCTGCCGTTCTGGCTCGCCTCCTGAAAATCTATTGGGAAGCTGTATATTTGGAAGCTCTGACTGCCTTCCTTGTAGGATGGGCGACCCAATCAATCCTCTGGGTTATGACCAGGTGTAAGTCATAAAACAGCAGTTATAGCAGGTTTTATAGAGCTGCGAGGCGGGCCACTCATGAGGAGGATATGTTCATAATAGCCTTAAAAAGGAGACTATTCTTCATGTCCCTCACTTGCTTCTCCCAGGGAAGGCGCTGCTGCAGAGCAGCAGCCTTATTTACTAACATTTCTGACCATTTGAAAACCCTTTTGCATTCATTTCTAGCTCAGTTTGCTTCGCAAGTATTTATTAGGTGCTGAGCTTGTCTTAGGAACTCTCGAAGGATGCCAAAGACATACATAATGGGCTTGCAGGCCAGCCACCAGAGGATCCCATCTCGAACTGGGCCAGTGAGGGGCAAGTGATGGGAGGCACTGGTCAACTGGCCTCCCTTCTATCAATCTCACAGATTATACCTCTCAAAAGAAAGGTGGTGGTCTATGGGCACTGAATGAGGTATACACTGTCACACATAGTCAATGTATGGATTAGATTTGATTAACTTTATTTTTTTGTTGGGAGAGAGTATCTATGGTAGGTCATGGGTAAGTCATTAGGAAGGGTCAGGAATATTGAAGAAAAAGCATTGGTAAAACTTTTTTTAATCTCACAGGTTGGACATTTTCAAATATTCATATAATCATAATATCTCACAGTGGGAAAGAACCTCAAAGACCATGTAATCCAAATAAATCTGGACAGACACTTCCTCCCAACAACATCCCCAACCAGTGGGTGGGGGGGGGAATTCCTTCCCCCTTCCAGAAAAGGGAACCTTCTCTCTCCCGAATTAACTCATCCAACTTTAGAAAAGTTCCAATTGCTAGGAAGTTTCCTAGAGCTAGAATTGAAAAGCACCTTGGAGGCTATCTAGCCCAGCCCCCTCTCCCCATTTTACAGAGGAGAAAACTGAGGCCCAGAGGAGGAGAAAATACTTGCCCAAGGTCACACAGCATGCTTGTTTTCTACTTCCCTAGCTTATAGCCACTAGTTATGTGCTAAAATCCATCTAAAGTGACCTGGTGAAGTTCCTCTGGTTTTGTTCTATCTGAACATTATACCAACGGGGAATTTCCTATATCTCCATCTGAAATGCTTTTTTGGGAGTGCCCCCATCCAAGCAAGAATATTTTCTCTAGTATGCAGATTTCTATTAGGAGGAAATACCTCTGTTGCTTCCTATATACAGAAACTACAAACTAGACTTATCACTACATGACTTTCACCCAAGAGGTAAGGTCTACATCAGGGGTGGGGAACCTGCAGCCTCAAGGCCACATGTGCCCCCCTAGGTCCTCAAGTGTGGCCCTTTGACTGAATCCAAACTTCACAGAACACATCCACTTAATAAAAGGATTTGTTCTGTAAAACTTGGACTCAGTCAAAAGACTGCACTTGAGGACCTAGAAGGCCACCTGTGGGCTCGAGGCTGCAGGTCCCACACCCCTGGACTATACCATAGTCTCTCTCCAATTAAAAATAGATTCAAAAAATAAATAGCATAAATCTATGCTCTTCTTGTCATGATACTGTTTATTCGTTTAGCCAAAAAAATCTATCTCGATTAGTTACCCTTAATTAATGAAGGGTTCAGTACTAAGCCCCCTTCCTGCTAGCAAACAGAAGGTGTATGGAGCTTAACCATATCAGAGGGATTCAGATACCACTTTCCCTTCTGAAATGCAAACATACTCTCAATTCTTCATCCTCAAGGTAAATGGATTTTCCTGGAAAAAAGTTACCTGTGAATAGAGAAGAAACAGCTGAAGCACGACTCCGGAACTTGCTCATTAGGCTTCCTTGCTGCACATGGTGGTCGGGATGAGGTCTTTAGCAGCAATGATGAGGGGAAACTAAAAGCTATCCAGGCTTAGAAACACATCATAGTGCTCCGGGAGAAAAAGAATGACATTTGCAGTTTTTAAAAAATATATATAAGAGGATTTTTTTCCAAAGCAGAGTCACCCTTGATAACCGACTAACAGTAAAGATCTCCCAGCTAATATGCTTACTCAGGCATGCTGGGGAGTAGAGTAGAATGGTAACTGGCCTGATGAGTCCCTGTGGAGACCAGCTGTCCAGCAACATGCTCTGACTCCTTGGAACAGAGAGCTGGTGTGTGTGGGAGGGAGCAGGGGTCCCACTAAGACACCTTCAAAAAGCCTCCCTTTCTACATCATCTTGCAGGAAGACCCAAGTGGCAATATGGAAAGAACCTTGGACCCAAAGCCAAAAACACCTAGGTTGGAATCTCACCTTTCCTGCTTACAAACTGGGAGACTTTAAACAGGCTCCATGGGCCTCACTTGCCCCATTTCACCTTCTCCACTGCCTCCTGTCCCGCGGCCTCCAAATATGCCCATCTCCCAGTACCAACCCCTTAAGCTATCATCCCAGATCCCTCCTCCTTTCACATCTAAATGCCGAGAAAAAGCCATCAATATTCAACACATGTCTATTTCTGTACCACCACTTTATCCCCATTCTCCTCCACCCCACAATGGATCAGATTTGGTGTATGATGGAACCTTAGAGGACATTGATTCCAAACTTCTCATTTTTACCGATGAGGAAACAAATGCTGAAAGAGTTAAATGACTTACTCAGAGTCATACAGCATGAGAAAGGCAGGATTTGAACCTTGGTCCTGTGATTAAGACAGCTCCTTTGGTAGAGGGACTTGTCCAGGGTCATACAACTAGTAAAGTCTGAGGCAGGATTTGAAACCAGGCTTAGTGCAGTGCCCTGTCCACCATGCCACATTTCCTACCACCTGATTTCTGGATGTTTCTACCTTGATGTGCCGTAAGCATCTCCAACTCAACTTTGTTTCTCCAGTGGGTAACACAGCTAGCAAGTTCTTAATAAGTGGTCACCAACTTGACTCCACATGTTCAAGACAGAGCTCATTATCTTCCCAATCTAAACCTGCCCCTCTTCCGAAGTGGCTCTTTCTGCTGAGGGCGGGCACCACCATCCTTCCAGGCACCTAAATGACCAGCCTCAGAGTCATCCTTGTGCCTCTCCAACCCCTCACCCTCCACATCACTTGATTGCCAAGTCTCATCAGCTCTCATCAGTTCTCCATTCACAACATCTCCCTCACTTCTCCACTTCCACAACCAGACCTTTCCTTCATCCCCACTTGCTTGGATTACTTTAATAGTCTCTTAACTAGTCTCCTTTTTCCAGTCTTTGCCCTTATCCATGCCACCCTCCACACGCTTACCAAGTTCATTTCAAGGCCCAAGCAGCATGCCATCACAGCTGACCTCGAAGTCAAGAAGACCTAAGTCCAAAACCCCACCTGAGATACAAGCTCTGCAACCATCAGCAAGTCATTTAAATCCCTCTCAGCCCAAGTTTCCTCTTAAAGGCCTGATCTTTCAGGACTGTTGTGAGGAGCACATGAGAAGATGTGTGCAAAGCACTTGTCAGACCTTTCAGTGCTATATCAATGTCAGCAATGTAATTAGGGCACTCCCCTGCTCAAGGATTTTCAACGCCTCCCATCTGGTTCTGGCATAAAAAACGATCTCTTCAGTCAGGAACTTAAAATATTCCCAACTACTTCTCCAGACATTTTAGATTACATTCCTTCTCCTAGTCCATGTTACTGACAAACTGGCCTGCCAGCCGTTGCCCAAACTCAACATGCCATCGTCTTCCTCTGAACCTTTGCACAGACTTTGCCTCATGCCTTTGATGTACTCCCTCCTCATCCCTACCACCAAAATTCCCTAGATGCCTTCAAGATTCAGCTCAGCTGCCCCCTTCTCTAGGAAGTCTTTCCTGATCCTCAACCTCCCAACCCACCTTTTCTAGGGCTCTCTTCCTCCTCGAATTACCCTGCCATTTACTTACATTCATATCTCATATTCCCCAGGAGGATTCTTGAGAGAAGGGATGGTTTGGATTTTGTCTGTATCCCCAGCATCCAGCCCAGTACTTGGCATATGGTGGATACTAAAAAAAAATGCTTGCTGAATCTGTCAAATGGGCTTAATAATCCTTATATTCCCCATGTCCACAGCTGTTGTAAAATCCAAGTCCAGTGCCTTACCCGTGGATGCTTAGGAAACTTTAAAGAGGTTAAAAACATGAATGAAAGGATCCTAGTCCTAGCACTGGAATGGACCTTTGAGGTCATAGGTGACTATGGGACTAGGGTCCAATCCCCTAATTTTACAGAGAAGGGAACTGAATCCTAGAGGAAGGGAAATGACTTATCCAAGGTCACACAAGTAGATCTGCATTTTGATCCCAGGTCCTCTGACTCCAAATCAGAATGGTTATTATTATTTTCATCTGGACATGGAGGGTATCAGCAAGCAAATTCCTAGGCAGCCAAAGCTGAACCAGAGATTTTTCCAGGTCCCTCTCCCACCACCCCTAAATCTCACCTGTCTGGATTGTCAAGTAGCTGTTCACTTGTGCTCCTGGGACTGGCTTCCATCTGCCTTCAGCCATCATTTTGGTTTGGTTTGGGGTTTTTTGGGAAATTTGGGGGATTTTAGAATCTCGTCTGTGTGTAAGTACAAGTTGAAAGAGATCTGGGAGAAGAAAAGAGAGAGAAGGAACTGGAGTGTCATTTGCTATTATCTTGATAAAATGGCAGGTCCTCACCCTCAGCCTGCCACAATTAGGGTGATAAATGCTTGTTTCTTGGAGGCTTGTTTGAAAGTCAATTATGTAGATGATTCAGGGAATACAGACAGATGGCCTTCTTCTGCAGATGAGACAATCAGGTTGAACTTTGATGCAAGCCCAGAAAATACCGTCATTTCTGAGCCTCAGAGAAAGCCCCTGTCTCAGAGCTCACCAAAGGACAATATGGATTTTTGCATTTGCCCCTTTCCGTTGACACTGCCCAGATGCCTTTTTATCCAGAGCCTCCCCCCTCCACCACCCCCCCCATCCACTACCACGGAAGCTCTGCTGTATTTCATCTTGAAGTCAAATATTGATCGTCCAGCCTGTCCGGGAGGCTTTGATTAACACGGAAGGTTGCCATGTAAGCATCTTTTTCTTTGTTTTCGGCTAATTCCTTTTTTATTATTCACTTGCCGCAGTAAATCTTACTTTTATTGTC
>NC_050582.1:45980784-46068091 GCF_011100635.1 Trichosurus vulpecula | reverse complement strand
ACAGAGTCTATTATGTCTCACAAAAAAAGGAAGGAAGGGAAGGGAAGGGAAAGGAATGAAAGGGAAGGAAAGATAGAAGGTGATCTGGAGGAGGTAGCCAGGGATGGGGTGGTGAGAGGGAGTAGGAGCACCAGGATGGCTCAGGATGGAGCCCAGGGACCCCTATGGTGACAGGAGGACATCTGGATGAGGAGCCAGAGACAGGAGGGTCAGAGACAGAGGAGGGCAGCCAGAATGTCCAAGGATGGAGCCCGGGGACCCCTATGGTGAGAGGAGGTGATCTGGATGAGGAGCCAGGAAAGGAGCCAGAGATGAGAGGGTCAGAGAGGGAGGAGGGGAGCCAGGATGTCCAAGAATGGAGCCCGCAGGCCCCTGGGGTGAGAAGCATTGATGTGGATGAGGAGCCAGCAAAGGAGCCAGAGATGGGGCAGTCACAGAGGGAGGAGGGAAGCCAAGAGGTGCTAGGATGAAGTCCATGGACCCCTGTGGTGAGAGGAGGTGATCTGGAGGATGAACCAGCAAAGAGGCAGAGATGGAGTGGTCAGACAGAAAGGAGGAACAGCAGAAGTGCCCAGGATGGAGCCCAGGGACCCCTATGGTGAGAGGAAGTGACCTGGAGAAGCCAGCAAAGGAGCCAGACATGGGGCAGTCAGAGAGGGAGGAGGAACACAAGGATGGCCCAGGATGGAGCCCAGGGATGCCTATGGTGAGAGGGGGTGATCTGGAAAAACTAGCAAGGGAGTCAGAGAAGGGGTGGTTAGAGAGGGTGGAGGGAAGCCAGGAGGGCCAAGGATGGAGTCAGGGGAACACTATGGTGAGAGGATGTGATCTGGAGGAGAATCCAGCAAAAAGCATGATGTGGGGTGGTCAGAGTGGGAGGAGGAACCCCAGGAGGCCCCAGGTCTGTGCCCAGGGACACCTATGGTGAGAGGAGGACATCTGGAGGAGGAGTCAGCAAAGGAGCAAGACATAGGGCAATCAGAGAGGGAGAGGAGCACCAGGAGGGCCCAGGATTGAGCCTGGGGCCCCATTTGGTGAGAGGGGGTGACCTGGAGGAGCTACAAAGGAGCCAGAGATGGAAGTCAGATAAGGAGGAGGGCAGCCATGATGGCACAGGATGGAGCCCAGGGACAACTATGGTGAGAGGAGGTGATCTGAATGAGGAAACAGCAAAGGAGAAAGAGGTGGGGTGGTCAGAGAGCAAGGAGGGGAGCCAGGAGAAGCAACAATGAAGTCTGGGGACCCCTACAGTGAGCAGAGGTGATCTGGATGAGGAGCCAGCAAAGGGGCCAGAGTCGGGGTGGTCAGAAAAGGAGGAGGAACAGCAGGAGGGCCCAGGATGGAGGCCCAGGACCACTATGGAGACAGGGGCTGACCTGGAAGACCCAGCAAAGAAGGGAGAGATGGGGTGGTAAGAGAGGGAGGAGGGGAACCAGGAGGGGCTAGGGTGAAGTCTGGGGATCTCTATGGTGAGAGGGGGTGACCTGGAGAAGCCAGCAAAGGAGCCAGAGATGGGGCAGTTAGTGAGGGAAGAGGGGAGCCAGGAGGGGTAGGATGAAGTCTGGGGACCCCTATGGTGATAAGAGGTGATGTGCATGAGGAGCCAGGAATGGAGTCAGAGATGGTGCAGTCAGAGAGGGAGGAGGGACACAAGGATGGCCCAGGATGGACCCCGGGGATCCTTATGGTGAGAGGGCGTGATCAGGATGAGGAATCAGCAAAGGAGGCAGAGATGGAGCAGTCAGGGAGGGAGGAGGGGAGCCAGGAGGGCACAGTATAAAGCTCAGAGACCCCTAAGGTGAAAGGAGGTGATCTGAAGGAGGAGCCAGCAAAGGAACCAGAGATGGGGCAGTCAGAGAGGGAAGAATGGAGCCAGGAGGACCCAGGATGGAGCCCAGGGACCCCTATGGTTAGAGGAGGTAACTTGGAGGAGTCATCAAATAAGCCAGAGATAGGGGGGTCATAGAGGGGGGAGGGTAGCCAGGAGGAGCCAGAATGGACCCTGGGACCCCTATCGTGAGAGGGGGGTGACCTGGAGGAGCCAGAAAAGGAGGGAGAGATGGGCCAGTCAGTGAGGGAGGAGGAACACCCGGATGGCACAAGATGGAGCCCAGGGACCCCTATGGTGAGAGGAGGTGATCTGGAGATGGAGCCAGCAAAGAAGCCTGAGATGGGCCAGTCAGAGTGGGAGGAGGGGAGCAAGAAGGACCCAAGATGGAACCCTGTGAACCCCTCCGATGAGAGGATGTGATCTGGAGGAAGAGTCAACAAAGGAGCGAGAGATGGGGTGGTCAGAGTGGGAGGATGGGAGCCAGGAGGACCCAGGATGGAGCCAGGGAACCACTATGGTGAAAGGAGGTGATCTGGAGGAAGAGCCAACAAAGGAGCCAGAGATGGGGCCGTCAGAGAGGGAGGAGGGAATCCAGGAGGGCCCAGGACAGAGCCCGGGGACCCCTATGGTTACAGGGGGTGACCTGGAGGAGCCAGCAAAGGAGCCAGGGATGCGGTGGTCAGACAGGGAGGAGGGGAGCAAGAAGGACACAAGATGGAGCCTGAGAACCCCTATGGAGACAGTGGGTGATTTGGAGGGGGAACTAGCAAAAGAGACAGAGATGGGTCACTCTGAGAGGGAGGATGGGAGCCGGTGGGCCGAGGATGGAGCCTGGAGACCCCTATGGTGAGAGGGCTTGACCTGGAGGAGCCATCAAAGGAGCCAGAGATGGGGTGGTCAGGGAAGGAGCAGGGGAGCCAGGAGGGGCTAGGATGAAGTCCGGGGACCCCTATGATGAGAGGGGGTTACCTGGAAGAGGAGTCATCAAAGGAGCCAGAGATGGGCTGGTCAGTAAGGGAGGAGGAACACCCAGATGGCCCGGGATGGATCACTGTGACGTGACCCCGATGGCGAGAGGGGGTGATCTGCAAGAGGAGCCAGAAAAGGAGCCAGAGATGGGAGGGTCAGAGAGGGAGGAACGGAGCCAGGAGGAGCAAAGATAGAGCCCGGGGACCCCTATGGTGAAAAGAGGTGATCTGGAGGATGTGCCAGCAAAGCAGCACGAGACAGGGTGGTTAGAGTGGGAGGAGGGGAGCCAGAATGGTCTTGGATATAGCCCGGGTACCCCTATGGTGAAAGGAGGTGATCTGGACAAAGAGCCAGGAAAGGATAGAGCGATGGGGCGCTCAGAGAGAGAGGAGGGGAGCAAGGAGTACCCCGGATGGAGCCATGAGAAATGAGAGAGGCTGACCTGGAGGAATCAGCAAAGGAGACAGAGATGGGGTGGTTGGAGAGGGAGGAGGGGAACCAGGAGGGTCTAGGATGGAGCTCAGGAACCCCTATGGTGAGAGGGGGTGATCTGAAAGAGGAGCCAGCAAAGTAGCAAGAGAAGGGGTAGTCAGAGAGGGAGGAAAGGAGCCAGGAAGAATCAGGATGGAGCCTGGGGACCCCTATGGTGAGAGGAGGTGATCTGAAGGAGGAGCCTGCAAAGGAGCAAGAGAAGCAGTGGTCAGATAGTGAGGAGGAACAGGAGGAAGGCCAAGGATGGAGATCCGGGACCCATATGGTGAGAGTAAGTGATCTGGAGGAGGAGCCAGCAAGGGAGCCAGAGATGGGGATGTCAGAGATGGAGGAGGGGAGCCAGGAGGGCCCAGGATGGAGGCCGGGGACCCCTATGGTGAAAGTGTGATATGGAGGAGGAGCCAGCAAAGGAGCAAGAGATGAGGCAGTCATAGAGGGAGGAGGGGAGCCCATAGGGACCAGGATGGAGCCGGGCATCCCTATGGTCAGAGGGGGTGACCTGGAGGAGTTAGCAAAAGAGCCAGAGATGAGGCAGTCAGAGATGGAGGAGGAACACCAGCATGGTCCAGGATGGAGCTCAGGGACCCCTATGGTGAGAGGGGGTGATCTGGAGGAGCCAGGAATGGAGCCAGAGATGGGGTGGTTGGAGATGCCAGAGGGGAGCAAGGAGGGCCCAGGATGGAGTCCAGGGACCCCTGTTGTGAGGGGGGATGATCTGGAGGAGGAGGCAGCAAAGGAACCAGTGATGGCTTGGTCAGAAAGGGAGGAGGAACAGTAGGAGGGCCCAGGATGGAGCCCGGGGACCCCTATGGTGAGAGGGGGGACTGGAAAAACCAGCAAAGAGCCAGAGATGGGGTGGTTAGAGAGTGAGGGGGGAGCCAGGAGGGCCCAAGATGGAGCCTGGGGACCCCTATGGTGAAAGGAGGTGATCTGGAGGAGGAACCAGCTTAGGAGCCAGAGATGGGGCTGTTAGTGAGAGAAGAGGGGAGCCAGGAGGGGTAGGATGAAGTCCGGGGACCCCAACGGTGAGAAGAGGTGATCTGGACGAGGACCCAGGAAAGGAGCCAGATTTGGGGTGGTCTGAGAGTGAGGGGGAACAGCAGGAGGGCCCAGGATGGAGCTGGGGGTGTCCTGGAAGAGCCAGCAAAGAGCCAGAGATGGGGTGGTTAGAGAGTGAGGGGGGAGCCAGGAGGGCCCAAGATGGAGCCTGGGGACCCCTATGGTGAAAGGAGGTGATCTGGAGGAGGAACCAGCTTAGGAGCCAGAGATGGGGCTGTTAGTGAGAGAAGAGGGGAGCCAGGAGGGGTAGGATGAAGTCCGGGGACCCCAACGGTGAGAAGAGGTGATCTGGACGAGGACCCAGGAAAGGAGCCAGATTTGGGGTGGTCTGAGAGTGAGGGGGAACAGCAGGAGGGCCCAGGATGGAGCTGGGGGTGTCCTGGAAGAACCAGCAAAGAGCCAGAGATGGGGTGGTTAGAGAGTGAGAGGGGAGCCAGCAGGACCCAGGATGGAGCCAAGGGACCCCTCTGATTTTGGGATTATGTGATTGTATGACTCCCAGAACTGCAGCTTCCTACCTGAATGACTTTGAATAAGCCAGTATCACTGTCTGGACCTCAATTTCTCCTTCTACATGATGGGAGGGTTGTAATAGATTATTTTAAGGGTCCCTTCCTTCTCTAGATACTACAATCTACAAAAGGAAAGGGAAGAATGAGATTGCGAAAAGTCACAAATGCCAGGGAAGGAATAAGGCCTTTATATTTGGCAGACAACGGGGAACCATGGAAGGTTTTAGACCAGAGGAGCATGGATACTTTCCTTCCACCTCCATCTTCCACCATCAAAGCAAGGGCTGTCAGTATTAGCAAGTGTCAAAACATCCATCCAATTCTCCCACAGATCTTAACGATGGGGGTAGCTCTGCTGATGATGCAAGTGACAACCTGCAGGGGCATATGCCTACCCACCCTGTGAGACCCTAATCCATGTTCTCAATCAACAAAGCAACGAGCATTTATTAAGGGCCTACTGTATGCCAGCCACTCTGCTAGGTTCTGAGATATAAGCACAAAGAAGGAACCAGTCCCTAACCATAAGAAGCTTGCATTCCAATGGGAGAGACAATGGATAAATATATAAATATATGCAGCATAAATATAAAGTGAATAAATGCAAACAATATAAAGAAATTAAATCCAAGGTAGTTTCAGGAGCAAGGTCACTAGCAGTTGGGGGAGGTGGAAGAGCATCTTAAAGAAGAAAGGGATTCTGTGAGGCAGAAATAAGATGGAAGGCATGGGGTGGCCCGTACAAACACATGGAGGTGGGAGATGGAGCATCAGGAGTAAGAGAGAAATTTGACATGGGGGTGGGGGGTCACCCAAAGTGATGGGAAGTCATCCTCACATTCTCTTGACACCAAAAAGATACCATTGAAGCACACAGACTGCCCGCCATTAATTGTTTGCTCTTGCTTACATAACCAGGCCTTTGTTTTTTTTCGGTTTTCTTTGGCCTAGGCCACCCATGGACAAAAGCAGCACGTGAGGGCCAAATCGAGTCTCCCTTCCCCATCTCTTCTTGCTATTCTGTAAAGTAGTGGAATGGGCAATGGGCTTGCAGTCAAGAGACCTGAGTCTGACTCCAGCATGAGACACCTATTTAAGTTCTGTGATCATGGGCAAATTCCCTGCCCTTTCAGCACCCACACTGCCTCATCTGCTGTCACTCACGGAATTGCTGGGAGAAAACCACTTTGACAACCTTAAAGTGTTAAGAAAATGGAAGTTCTCATTATTATCAGGTCTCTTCATGATACCTGGGAGCATCATGTTGCTCAGAATCTGCCAAGAGGCTGCCATGTGGAAGAAGACTGACAGCATCCACATTTTCTTTTGTTCCTTGCAGTTGTTAGCTGGGATCTGTCTGAAGGGCTCTGCAGGATTATTGAGCAGACAGCGGAACTGAAGAGAACAGAGGCAGAAAAACAGAATCAAGAAAGACCCATCTCCCCTTTGTGTGACTATAGCTTCCAGCTCCTTTTCACTCGATTTTACCAGTTTGGGACTTTTTTACCCCTCCCCCTCCCAAGTTCCTCTCCCCCTTTCTGGTTCCTCCCCCCAATCTTGGCTCCTCTCCCCGTCTCTGGTTCCTCTCCCCGTCTCTGGTTCCTCTCCCCCTCCCTGATTCCTCCCTCCCCCTCTGATTCCTTTCCCCCTCTCTGATTCTTCCCCTCAATCTTGGTTCCTCTCCACCCCCTTTGATTCCTCTTTCCCTCCCTGATTCCTTTCCCCCTCCCTAGTTCTTCTCCCCTTTCCCTAATTCCTCCCTCCATCTCTGATACCTCCCCCCAATCTTGGTTCCTCTCCCTGTTTCAACAATCTGGCTAGCAGCTGCTATGAGGGTGTAAAGCCAACAACAATCAGCTCACAGAACACTGCAAGCCCAGGTCCTTTTGATCTGCTTTACTTAAGGAAAGCAACATTAAGGGACAAATATCATTTACTTAGTTCAGGGGAAAAAACCAGCACCCTGAATTACAGACCAAATACAATTTGTAGTTATCAACATCTGGGTGTTCAGCCAGGGAGCTCATTATAATGGCTGGCCCAGAGTCACGGGCCACTCCTGCTGTGGCTCAGAGCTCTGAGAATGCTAACCTCTGGGCTTATATCTCCTGTTCAGGGCCCTGAGGGCCCTGACCTCACCCAGGCTGGGCGTGGAGAAGTTCCCCACCCCCCATATCACATCAGATACAAATCAATGGCTCCCAATTGTCTCAATGCTGAGAAATACAAAAACATCCCATTTTATCTGCCCCATTCAAACAAAGGCCAGAATCATTAAAGGTCAAAAAGTCCCACCTTAATTACTATTACACTTCCCCTGCCTGATTCCTTTCCCCCTCCCTGGTTTCTCTCCCTTTTCCCTGATTACTCTCTCTGTCTCTGATTCCTCCCCCAATCTTGGTTCCTCTCCCCCTCCCTGGATCCCCTCTCCCTAATTCCTCTCCCCCAATCTTGGTTCCTCTTGCCTCTCCCTATTTCCTCTCCCCCTCCTTCAGCTCTGTTTTTCTCCTGCCCCTCTCATAAGGGGCTGCTCATGGCCATGGCAGGCACCTCCATTTCATCCCACTTCATGGTTTTGCCTCTTTCACTCCAATTAGATGGCACTTTCTAGGTAGGCAAGGCACAGAGTGTGATGGGGTGTGCTGTAACCAACTCCATCTGGCCATTGGTAAATTTTCAGGCTGAGCATTTATACCTCGGAAACTAGAAAACACTGCGAATCAGGGCTTGATTTTTATCTCATAGATTGTATTGACTTAAGAAAGCAATAGCAAATCATTTATATTATCATTCTAATCAGACTGAAAAGAGTGCCCTGCATATATCTTTTTTCTTCTAGAGAGCCGATTGTTAAATTTTTACCAGTACACTGCTATATAGGAGATGGGGGGACCACACCTCATGGCCCTCACAAAGATTAGACAGGAAACAAAGATGAGTTTTGGCTCCTGCAGACACCTGCCTACCTCAGCCACCTCAACATCACGATTTTATCTGGATAGAAGAGGATGGAATAGAATGTCAAAGCTACAAGGGACCTTAGAGACCATTTAGTTGAATGTCCTCATTTTCTAGAAGAAGAAAGTAACTCAGATGGAAAGCAACTTGCTTGAGACATCAGTTCTTCCCAGATGCCTGGCTTGCCAACGCAGCCAAAAGGGCATCTCTCAGTTGGAGAGGGTGTGCTGGGGCCACTTGGGGAAAGTGTTGCCATTTTCCCAAGGACACCCAGCAGATGGGACTGTCAAATCCAGATCTTCTGTGCTCAGGAAAAGGCCTGAGCCTCATTCTAGATACACAAAGGAGCCAGATGTCAAAACACGGGAGATAGACACAGAGTAAACACACTGGCACTGAGCTGGAAAGGCAAAACAGCTGTAGCACTGCAGCTGGAAAGGACAATTCAGCAATTGATGCTTGCCTTCCTCAGGATGACAGCAGGCCTTAATAAAGCCCAGAGGTGGGCGAGCAAGCCCTGACGCTAGTGATCTAGTCTGGCCAGTTGTCTCTCCTGCAGCAGGGGAATTTAACTGTTGAATTAAGAAGATTGGTGCCACCACGTGGACAGCAGTGCACCTACATCCATCCCTACCAAAGGGTCAAGGCCAAAAGACTCAGAAAGGAAGAAAAATTGCTGCATGAATAGGTGGACCGATCCCTTTCAGCTGGACCAGCATTCTGTCTGCATGCTGCCACCTCCGCTCTGCAGTGACTGCTTCCGTCCCTACTCCAACGGTGTGCCTTGTTGTTGACATTTTTTCTGTTCTCTTTACATCAGTCCCAGGTCCCAAAGTGAAGATTTTCCCTGCTACCAACTCCATCTTCTGCCCCTGGACAGCCCTTCCCAGGGGCTTCTTCAAGAACCACTCCCAGCTGACCACCATCTTGCCTCCCATCAGAGTGTAGAAACTGCAAAGCCATTTAATCCTCACAACAACCCGTTATCATTAACCCCTAAGGCAAAAGGAAATCTCTGAATCTAAAGTCTATCGTTACTCAGTTGGTCCAAAGATGTAACTTCACTGCATACTAATTATTAACAGATAAAATTTTATAATTTTCATAAATGACAGCCAAATGATCTTAGATGAAACTCTTTACTGTAAGCAAACCTTTACATTTCCTCAGTCTGGTTGGGGGTGGTCCTAGTGTCTCAAACTTCAAAATGTCAGCAGGGCTGATAAGATCTGGAGGAGGAAGAAGTATGTTGTTGTTTAGTCATGTCCAACTCTTGGTGACTCCATTTGGGGCTTTCTTGGCAAAGATACTGGAGTGGTTTGCCCTTTCCTTCTCCAGCTTATTTCACAGATGAAGAAACCGAGGCAAGCAACTTAAGTGACTTGCCCAGGGTCACATAGCCATTCAGTGTCTGAGGCTGGATCTGAACTCAGGAAGAGTTTTCCTGACTTCAGGCCTGGCACCCTATCCACTGTAACACCAGGCTGCCCTTTTCCTTTCAAAACAAATTTCTAAAATCGGAGCAGCTAAACAGTGGAAGTTTGTCTCTGAATAAGTTAATACTAAAGCATCTGAGTTACTGTAACAGGACTAAAATGGAAAAGCTCCTACTACTGTTAATCTGTATTTGTGGTCCACTCCATATCCTACGGAACTAGGTAAATGAGTTCTTAGGTTGCCAATAGTTGTATATTTATGTATAAGAACAGATCCTTAAAGTATTCGTTCCTTCAAGATGATATGACGATAACATGTATACCCTAAAAAGAGGGGATAGGACAGAGATGTAAAAGATTTTTGTTTAATTTAATGGAATAGTAAACTTTGGGAAAGCAATAAGATGGGAATGTTTTCTTTAAGATCTAGGTAAGGTTGCCCAAAATACAGCCCCACGGGCCGCATGTGTCCCCCAGTGCGATTTTATGTGGCCCGCCTGTGGGTTTTAATTTTCACGAGCGAAAAAATAAAATATAATTTGCATGGAATGCGTATCAGATTTTTTAATTCCATCACTAATAAATAATCTTGCTGATATTAATTTTCTTTGTGTTTTTTCAAGCAGTATTACAGACAGAACATATCGCACGGAATTTTCAATCGATCTGTGGGATGCGTTCTGTCTGTACTGCGCAGACTAGTCATTATGCACTTACCTTTATACTGTTGTGTTATCGCTTTGTTGTTTCATGTTTGCTTTCACGCTTTGCGTCTTCACCTGTCGTATTGATGATGTGTGCTCCCCCACTTTCTATTAGTGTACTGTATTTTTTATTCTGGGTGTGGCCCTCGAATAATTATTTTATCTTAATGCGACCCTAAGATAACTTAAGGTTGGACAGCCCTGGTCTAAGTCATACACACACATGTATATGTATGATTGGCTTCCAAATATTTCTAATGGGACATAGAGACCTTGAGTATGTTTTGGTAATAAATATCAAAATTAAATTACCATTTTCACATATAAAATTGCATTAATGATTGTAAAGAATTTTAAATCATCTTTTTCCCTATTTTGAAGTATCTGTGTGATAATATTAAGGGACAGGAAGGTTCATTTCCAAGTCAGGCCCTCTTCCTTCAGCCTGTGGATGACGTCCATATCAGGTACAGAGTCTGAGTAAAGAAAGATCATACGGTATGTAAAACCTGCAATTCTCTGAAGTTTCAGGTAAATGATGGGTTCCTAACTTCTCCTTCTTCTTCTAGCTCTGTTAATAAGGTTAGATCCCTATAGTTAATTCTCACCACATGAACTAGTTAGTAGAAAAGCAAATTTGGAAGATTGTACTAAACTGTATTAGGTCTTGTTAATTTTAGCAAAAATTACCTAGCGAGTAACTTGGAAGCATAGAAGCAGATATTCTAGGAGAAGCCCCCTTGGAGCTGCCCTGAGGATGTGACCTAATCCAGAATGTCCAAGGAAGATGTTTTAAGGGAGCAGATGATTACATGGAACATCTGGAACTCCAGATGAAATGTGCTGATTAAATGAACATTGGGTGTGGCTTACCAGGTTACAAGAAGACTTGTATTACTTCGGCCTTTTGTTTCATGATGTTTATGCTTACTGGGTTTGCTCAGAGGCCTTAGTGATATTGAAATTTCTCCTAATTAGTACAGGTGAGCCCTCTAAGGGGTTTAATCTGTAACCTGACTTAGTTTACCTATAGAGTCAATTTAACATGGTTTATCTCCTTAAGGGATATATGAGATTGTGGCTCTTTATCTAAGTTTGTTCAACTTTCAGGGTATTGAAGGAAACATAGGATTTTGATTTGTGATACTCATGTCACACTACACTTGTTTTCTACTTCCCTGGCTTATAGCCACTGGCCTGATGAACTTCTTCTGGCTTTGTTCTATCTGAACATTAAACCAAAAGAGGAATTATATATATATATATATATATATACATATATATATATATATATGTATATATATATATATATATATATATATATATACATATCTCCTTTTGAAATGCTTTTTGGGCATGCTCCCATTCAAGCAAGACTATTTTCCCTAGTATGAAGATTTCATTAGGAGGAAATACCTCTGTTGCTTCCTATATATAGAAACTACAAACCAGACTTATCACTACACCCAAGAGATAAGGTCTATATCAGGGGAGGGGAACCTGCAGTCTCAAGGCCACATGTGGCCCCCTAGGTCCTCAAGTGTGGCCCTTTGACTGAATCCAAACTTCACAGAACACATCTCCTTAAGAAAAGGATTTGTTCTGTCAAACGTGGACTCAGTCAAAGGCCACATCCAAGGACGTAGAAGGCCACATGTGGCCTCGAGGCCCCAGGTTCTCCACCCCTGAGACATCAAAAATTTCCAGCAGAAAAACAGAACTCTACCAGCTTGGGAAGGCCCAATGCAGGTACTACTGACCACTCCAACTGCAATAAGGTTGGGAGAAAAGGATTCCTGGATACAGGAAAATGGCCTGTTAGCCACCTTTGGTAAATAGGCCCTTATTGCCCTCTGCCTTATAGTTCCTTTTAGACTTTGGGTGAGTTGCTATATTAAAGCTTATTCCAGGGTAGTCCCAGAGAGGCTCATGTTTGTGTGCTCAGCTGCCCATGACCATGTAAAAAATCTTAGAGAACTGGCTTAGAGACACTGATCTATGGGGGACAAGTCATCCAGGACCAAGGAGGGGGGAAGAGTTGAGAAAACTAAAGTGACTCGATTTTGTATCATTGCTGGAATTTTGAATGGTTGCTAGAGTTAAGTCTCACTTCTCTGAGTGAAGTTGAAGTTTTCCTCTAAGTCACATAACTTTGGAGAAGTTATTCATTATTGTATCACTAACTATTTCGCAGGATACAGGTGGATACAGCCAATTAGAGTTCCTGAACTCTGGAAAGTCTCTAAATCTAAAAGCAGTAACGCTAAAAAATAGTAACTGTATTCTCCTATAAAACCTTCATAAATCTCTCTTCCGGGTCCTGGTGCCTACCGAGGAGACACTGGCCCCAATTTGTTTTGCATCTGCATGCGTTGCAGATAAATCCCATCGTTGGGACTTTGTTTCCTCAGTTATTATAAAATTACTCACCATAGGCTCATAGGATCACAGTATTTAGAGATGGAAAGATAAGTCCTTTCTTCTAACATTTGGGGGAAACTGAGACCCAGAGAAGGGGACTGATTTGTTCAGGTAGGAAGCAGCAGAGCATGGAATTCAGAGAATTATGTAATCCCAGAATCAAATAGTTGGAAAGGACCTCAGAGTACATCTAATGCCACCCACATCTGAACAAGCAACCCCCTTATTGTATGGATGGCAAGTGGTCCTGCTTGATGACTAGCAGTTTGGCTAGTGTATGGAAAGGAGTAGTATGCAATAAGGCTGGAAAGTAGCCTTAAATGCCAGGTGGAAAAGTTGCACTTGAACTCCGAGAGTAATATGGAGACACTGAAGGCTTTTGAGCAGAGGATTGGCATGACTAGATGTGAACCTAAGAAAGATCATTCTGGCAGGATTTGAGAGATAGAAAGGCAGAGCTAGAAGATGTTACCTTTCTGGAATATCACCAGCAGTTGCTGAAGCAAACTTAGAAGAAGCATGGAACAGTTTAACTGTCTGATTTATGGATAAGAGAAGAATTTATAACCAAACAAGAGATAGAAAGCATTGGAATATATAAATGCACAAATAAAATCAGTGTAGCCAATATTAGAAGGAAAGAAAGAAATAGGAAAAGTTTTTACAGCAATTTTCTTAGATCAAAGCCTCATTTCTCAAATATATAGAACACGGAGTCAAATTTATAAGAATATAAGTCATTCTCCAAATGACAAGTGGCAGCTTTCAGAAAAAGAAATCAAAGCTATCTATAATCATATGAAAAAATGCCCTAAATCATTATTGATTAAAGAAATACAAATAAAAACAGTAATTAAATTAGCATAATTAAATTGGCATAAATTAAAACTCTGAGGTTCCACCTCACACCTATCAGATTGGCTAATATGACAGAAAAGGAAAATGACAAATGTTGGAAGGGATATGGAAAAATTGGGACACTGCATTGTTGGTGGAGTTGTGAACAGATCCAACCATTCTAAAGAACAATTTGGAACCGTGCCCAAAGAGCTATAAAACCATGCATACCTTTGACCCAGCAATGCCACTACTAGGTCTTTACCTCAAAGAGATCAAAGGAAAAGGAAAAGGAAAAGGATCTATATGTATAAAAATATTTATAGCTCACATACATACACACACACACATACACACATTCAATAAACTCCAGTAACTCCCTATCACCTTCAAGTTCAAATAGAATATCCTGTCAAAGCCCTTAATAAACTAGCCCCCTCCTATCTTTCCAGTCTTATACTTTACTCCCCCTACACACACAATGATTTAGTGACAGTGATTTCCTTGCTTTTCCTCATATACTACATTCCATCTCCTGACTCTGGACATTTGGCTGTCCACCATGCCTGGAATTCTCTCGCTCCTCACCTCCACCTCCTGCTTTCCTGGCTTCCTTCAAGCACTAAAAATCCCACCTTCTACAAGAAGCCTTTCCCTATCTCCCTTAAGTCCAGTGCCTTCCTTCTGCTGATTATTTCTAATTTATCCTGTATATAGCCTGTTTATACAGTTGTTTGTGTGTTGTCTCCTCTATTGGACCATAAGCTCCTCAAGAACAGGTACTAGACTGTCTTTTGCCTTTCTTTGTACTTAACACAGTGCCTAGTACTCAGTAGACACTTAATAAATGCTCATTGACTAATAGCTAATGGGAGCCACCAGGGAAAAGATGGCCCCATCACATTCTCCATCCTGACTGCCTCTTTACCAATGCATCTCCTTTTTTAGCAAGCGCAGATTTGTGTTCTGACTCTCATGACATACAGAAATCATATTCAACCTCCAAATGGCCTTCTTGGGCGCATTCCCCAGGGTACTCTGGCCACCAGCACAAATATACGTGCAGCAGAGGGCATGTTTACTGGATTCAAGTGGGAAAATGTATAAGTATAATGAACCTGGCTGCAAATTCCTCAGATCCAACAATCTGAAGGAGGGAGAATGGGCCATTCTGACTGTGAAAAGGTCAAATGAAGCACAATAGAATTGAGCACAGGAGTGAAGGGGACTCACCTAGGATACTTTCGGGGTAGAGCCAAAGCCATCCCACCAAGAGGAGGATCCTATGGTAACCAAGTGGGCACAGGCCTTCCAGGAGGCCAATCCTACCTGGGGCCAAGTCCAAGTATTCAATAAGGGAGATCCAGTGAATGATGACAATACCCCAAGCTAAGGCCTTGAAACCCAGAGTAGTTGATCACGAAGACGTCAGCATGCATCCCAGGCCTGCCAGGTGCTTGAGTAGCATGCTTGGTGTACAATGATCTCCAGTCTCCACCTGTTGGTGCTCCCACCCCTACCAATTCCTAATCACAGTATTTGGAACTAAAAGGGATCCTAAGAATTCATCTCCTCCAGCTCTTAAAGTAACATGTTGAATTTATTATGATATATATATACATTAAAAGTAAATTATATGTTAGAGATTCATGGTTTCATTTATAACCCTCTTTTTTCTATTGTACTGTGTAGAAATGTTCTTTCTCTTTTTACCATTGGTGTTCATTAAATTCAGAATAAGAAAAATAATATTTTTAAGAGAAAAAGATCAGGGCAGCTAGGTGGCACAGTGGATAGAACACTGGCCCTGGAATCAGGAGGACTTGAGTTCAAATCTGACCTAAGACACTTAGTAGCTGTGTTGCCCTGGGCAAGTCACTTAACCCCAACTGCCTCAAAAAGAGAGGGGGGAGATCATATCCTATAACTTCCCTCCTCTTTTTAAAATGAGGATACTCAGAGTAGGGGATTTGCCAGATCACTCAGCAAGGAGGGTTGTGAACTCAAGTCTTCAGACTCCAGATGTGGTGGCTGCCAAGTGATTAGGGTTGATACACCAATCCCAGCTGAGCAGGATCAATCAGGGAAGACTTCCTGGAGACAAAGAACTAAAAAGGAAGCATGGACAGGCACAGAAGAGGGGGAAGGTCCCAGTTACCCCGATGCTGCCAGGACAGAGAAACACAGGGAACAAGCACCCACAACAAAAGAAGATACAAAGATAACCTTCAAATCATTATTTATTCTCTCTGGAAGTTTTGTTGTCTCCACTAATTGATTTGCTGCTATTAAAAACCTAATAATTAAAATGATAGGCTTCTATAGACGAGTCAATTAAAATCTCCCTTGGCTAATCAATTTCCTTCTCAACGAATGCCATAGGGCAAAGACATTCCATGCTTCTTGCTTTTAGTATTCCATTCCCACATCCCAGGAGCCCCGGGTCTTTTGGCTTCCCACAAGATCCTCTGTGACACTCCACCCGTTTGTCTTCTGCCAGGAACCTCCCCAACACCTCAGCATGCCCCCCATTTATAACCAATGGACAGCCTTATAATATCGGGAAAAAAAATCAAGGAAGGTCCCCAGCACATTGAATGGACTCCCTTGTATTGAACCTGTGAGGGGATATAGACAAGAGTAGCAGAGAATGAATAGGAATGGATGGATTGCAATTTGCCATCATTGGAGGGATCTCCTCATCAATGAGCTCACAGACCTATTGGCATATTGAAGAGCCCCCAACATACCACTCAGCAGCACCTTTGACATATGGGATTCTGAGAATGCCCAAAAGATCTGTGATTTTGTCAGCTGAGAGATCTCCCAATTTAAAAACTCCCTCTACTAATACACATCATGGCTCATATATGACTTGGTAGATAGATCCTAGGAGGCTGCTTGAGTCACTTAGAAGTTAAATGACTTGCCCTTTAAGTGTCAGAGGTAAAATTTTAACCCAGGTCTTCTCTGGAGTTGGAAAAGCTCCATTCAAACACTACCTTGTGACCTTGGATAAGTCATTTAACCTCTATAGACCTCAGTTTCCTCCAATATGAAAAAATGGGAGGAAAGCTTAATGAGATGGCCTCCACAGCCCCTGCCAACTCTAAATCTATGATCCTATGTGACTTCACCTCCTTGTGCCTCAGTTTCCTCATACTCAAAATGAGAGTTTTAGACTAGATGGTCTCTGAGGTCCTTTTGGGCTCTAATCTGTGATCCCTTTCCTGATTTCTTGCTTAGCACTGTCCATTACACCATGCTATCTCTACCTTACACGTAGTAGGCACTTAATAATTGAACCAAATCAAACTGGATCAAATTGAATTGAGAGAAAGAGATGGAATGAAAGAAACTAGAAGAGAGATTGGCAGTAGCAAGGAGATGGACCACTTCTTTATCTGAAAACGGAGCAAAGGAAGAGGGAATGACAGACAGTGTAGTTAGGTTCTGAGGTGTATAGAATTGTGGAGAAGAGGAAGTCACTGTGACTTTCCTCAGTTTTCTGGGCAGAAGTGCAGGTGAGACCCTTTCCTTCCTAGAGACAGCAGAGAAGAGTGCTGCACAAGCCTTAAGGAGAAAAAAGAAACATTAGCACAACATTAATGTGTAGGGAGCAGACTAGAGAGTGGATCAGGGAGGAATAAAAGCACCATCCTGCAGAGATCGGGGCCCAGTGGAGATTGTGAAACCAATTGGTAGTAGACTCAATCAGCATAGCTGTATGGCTCTCTCCAGAGGTATTCAGCATCACGCAAGTAGGCTCAGAGAAAACAGACTGTGGGAATCACCCAGGGTTGAGGGGCAAGAAGACAGGGAGGAAATGACACTACTCTCTCCTGGTTGGCCTCTTTCCGAGCTGACTGCTCCTTCTCAGTCTGCTAAACATATGTGATCTCTGAGGTTCTGTCCTAGGCCCTCTTCTCTTCTTCTTTATTCTCTTGGCAGGATCATGTGTTCCCATGGGTTTAACCATTACCTCTGCTGATGACTTCCAGATCCATGTATCCAGCCCAAGTCTCTCCCTGAGCTTCATTCCCATATCACGATCTGACCACTGGGCATTTCAAACTGTATGGCCTAGAAACATCTTAAACTGAACACATTTAAAACTGAGCTCATTTTTTCCCCAAACCTTCCTCTGCTTCCAAACTTCCCTAACGTATTTACCATCTTTCCAGCCTCCCAGGTTTGTAACCAACATGAATCTGGCCTCTGCAATCTTCCTTAGCCCAAATATCTCATCAACTGCCAAATCTCACCATTCCTACCTACTCAGTACCTCTGGCATCTGATCCCCTATTTCTCCATTCACACAGCCACCATCTTGGTTCAAGAATTTATCTCCACCTTCTGCATGAAGCCATCCCTGATCTCACTAATTGCTGGTGCCCTCCTTCCCAAACTAACTTCTATTTTTACACTTTGTATGTGGTTATATTTACTTAATTCATATTTATTCCATACATAAGTATATATGTACTTACTGTCCATACCATTAGAATGTATGCTCTTTGCAGGTATGGATTGTTTGATTCTTTGTACTTTTATCACCAGCACTTAACACAGTACCTGACACACAATAAATTCTTAATACTCAATGATTGATTGATTCATGGAAGGTGCCAGGGCAGGAGTGATGGACTCATACAAGAAAGAGGGAGAGAAGGACTGAAAGTCTCAGTGATGCAGTGGAAGAGACAAAAAATGGGAGTTTATGGT
Source organism: Trichosurus vulpecula (assembly GCF_011100635.1). Classification (NCBI taxonomy): domain Eukaryota; kingdom Metazoa; phylum Chordata; class Mammalia; order Diprotodontia; family Phalangeridae; genus Trichosurus; species Trichosurus vulpecula. The sequence goes on along the minus strand of NC_050582.1, from coordinate 46,050,147 downwards.
CAAAAAAAGGGATTTCAGAGTTCTGGGTTACAGAAATAGCACAGTTATGGGCAATGGGTAGATCTATCGTATGACCATCCCCGTTTGGTGACTAAAGTTGAATGAAGATGGAGGTCATGGGAATTGAGGACATTGATAGGTCAGAACCTGGGGTATCTAAGAGAATATTGATGTGTATATTGAAGTCCCTGAGTACGTGGATAGGTGTAGGGACAGCAAAGAAGACTGTGATCCAGGTACTGAATTCTTTGGGACTGGAGGAAGAATGCCCTGGTGGCCAACAACCAGGGACTGGTTTGACCTAACAATATCACTACAAGACCTGTATCCCCAAAGAGATAAAAACAAAAGGGAAAAGGACCATTATGTACAAAAATATTTATAGCAGCTCTTTTGGGGGGGGGGCAAAGAATTGGAAATTGAGATGTCCATAAATTGGGGAATAGCTGAACAAATTGTGGCATGTGATTATGATGGAACACTATTGTGCTATAAGAAATGAGGAGCAGGATGCTCTCAGAAAAACCTGAAAAGACTTATATGAGCTGATGCAAAGTGAAATGTATCGTATACAAAATAACAATATTGTAAGATGCTCAGCTGTGAATGACTTGGCTATTCCCAGCCATACAATGATCCAAGACAACTCTGAAGGACTTAGGATGAAAAATGCTATCCAACTCCAAAGAAAGAACTGATGGTGTCTGAATACAGATTGAAGCATATGTTTTTGATTTCTTTATTTTTCTTGAGGTTTTTTGTCTATGTTTTCTTTCACAACATGATTGTTATGGAAATGCTTCGCATGAATATACATGCATGACCCATATCGAATTGCTTGCCTTCTCAATGAGGGGAGCCGAAGTGGGAGGAAGGGAGAGAATTTGGAACTGAAAATTTTAAAAACGAGTGTTAAGAATTGTTTTTACATGTAACTGGGGAAAATAAAATACTAGAAAAAAAAGAAAACCCCACAGACAGTATTAAAATGATAAAAGATAAGATACCAGAAAATGAGCCCCTCAGGTCAGAAGGTCTCCCACACATTACTGAGGAAGAGTAGAGGACAACCACAAGTAGCTCCAGAAAGAACGAAAGGGCTGGGCCAAAGCCAAAAGAAAGCTCCCCTGAGGGTGTGTCTGTTGACCAAAGGAAAGTCTAATGCTGCAAAGATCAGTAGTGTATAGGAATGTGGAATGTAAGATCTATGAACCAAGGTAAGCTGGATATGGACAAATGGGAGATAGAAAGGTTAAACATTGACATCTTGGGTGTCAGTGAACTCAAATGGATGAGAATGGGTGAATTTAATTGAGGTGATCACTACATATTCCACTGTGGGCAAGAATGCCTTAGGAGAAATAAAAAGGTGAAAAAAGCAATACTGGTATAATCTCAAAAAGGACAGAATGATATCTGTTCAAATCCAAGGCAAACTGTTCAATGTCCCAGTAATACAAGTCTTTAGTCCAACCACTGATGCCAAAGAGGCCAAAGTTGATCAGTTCTATGAAGACCTACAACATCTAGAAATAATAAGAAAAAAGTTGTCACACTCATCATAGGGGATTGGAATGCTAAGGTAGGAAATCAAAAGATAAGTAGAAAAACAAGCAAGTCTGGCCTTGGAGTACAAAATTAAGCAGGGAAGAGACTGATAGAGTTTTGTCAAGATAACATGCTGGTCACAGCAGCTACTCTTTTTCAACAACCCAAAAGGCAATTCTACACATGGACATCGCCATATGGTCAATATCGAAATCAGGTGGATTCTATACTTTGCAGCCAAAGGTAGAGAAAGTTTTTCTACAGTCAGTTAAAACAAGACCTGTGGCTCAGATCACAAGCTTCTTACTGAAAAATTTAGACTTAAATTGAAGAAAGTATGGAAAACCATCAGACCATATAGGTATGACTGAAATAATATCCCTTATGAAAAAGAAGTGAAAGTGATGAATAGATTTAAAGGATTAGATATGGTAGATAGAGCACCTGAAGAGCTATGGACAATACTGTACAGCAGGCATCAACTAAAACAATCCAAAGAAAAAGAAAAGCAAGAAAGCAAAATGGCTGTCTGCTGAGGCTTTACAAATAGCCAGGGAAAGAAGGAAAGGGAAAGAAAAAAGGGAAAGATACACTCAACTGAATGCAGCATTCCAGAGAACAAGGAGAGAGAAAAAGGTTTTCTTAAATGAACAATGCAAAGATGGGACTCATTGGAAAAGACCCTGATGTTGAGAAAGACTGAAGGTAAAAGGAAAAGGGGACTGCAGAGGATGAAATGGATAGATGGTATCATGGAAACAATGGACATGAACTTGGACAGACTTTGAGAGACAGCGGAGGATAGAAGGAACCCATGGGGGTCACAAAGAGTCAGGCACAACTGGAGGACTGAACAACAGCAACAAATGTATTGTGTATTATGTATGTATCTATATGCGTGCTCATCCTGCTGGCCCTCCAAGTGGAAGTGGGAGGGGAGGGGGAAGAAGGAGCACGCTGTACTGAAGAGGGTAACTAGGAATGTAGCATCTTATAGTGCAGAGTTTTGTAGCATTTTGTGTGTGCCCTGGACCCTTTTAGGAACAGTCTGGTAAGGCCTATTGATGGACCTCTTTTTCAGAATCATGTTTTTAAAGCATTAAAGGAAATGCTAAATTTCATTTTGTGGTTAGTGAAAATAAAAATGTCATTCTTTTTCCCATCTGAGTTCATGGACCATCTGACATCGATCTAGGAATCCATTGAGATTTCACAGGCCCAGTGGGTCCCAGGTTAAGAATTCCTGAAAGAAGATGAGAAAGACTGTGGGAGGAGAAGGTGTAGAAGGAAGGGGAGTTCATTAACAAGAGAAGTAGGGGCTCAGAGGATAGGATGAAAGGGGAGGGAAGCAGAAGAGGGAGACAGACATGGCTGAGCTGGATGGGAGAGACCAGAGAGAGGATCAGAGGAGGGAGAGTTTCACATTGGCATACACTAGCTCTGAAGGGCAGGAAGGGGGGAAGCAGGAGGGGGTACTTAGCTAACTAACCATTGGCTATGGGACATTGCCATCCATTGGCCTAGGGCTCCCACCCTCCAGGGAACTGTACTGATGAATGGTGGCATCAAACACCAGGGAGTAAGAAATTGAGTGAGCATTAATGACACCGACACCCTGAGATCAGAGAACTAATAAAGAACTCAGGGCCTGGCTGAACCCATACTCACCACCAGGTCCTTTGCTACACTATAAGATGCTGGGGGACCTGAGCAGCATGTATCCATGCATTTGGCTCCTGGCTCAGCCTAGGGTAAAAAAGGTCCTAGGAGTAAGAAGCCTGCTGGCCTGGTGCTAGATGATTACAGAGGAATCAGAGAATAAGAGACCAGTGATTTAGAGACATTTAAAGCAGAAAAGGACTTCAGAGGCTAACACCTTGACTTTTTACAGGAGAGGAAACTGAGGCCCAGGGAGGTGGTGACTGGCCCAAGGTCACACAGATACTATCAGAAGTGGAATTTGAAACCAGGTCCTTTGATTCTACATTCAGGGCTCATTCCACCGTACCATGAGGGCTGAGGCATTGCTGCTTTTCTCACATGGCTGGATGAAAGAGGGCAGAGTGTGATAGGCTCTCAACCCATGGCAGTTGGTTCTGGAGCTAGAAGGCTTTCAAATGCAATCCCTGGGCTGATCACTTGTTACAGACAGCTCAGCCATGGGGGCCTGTGTCACTGTGGAAGTGACTCGGGGTTACTGGATGAGCCCAGAACAAAGCACTCATCCTCCCCTAGTGGAGCCATGGGGGCTCTATACCTGCTCCCAGGCTCTGGCTCTAGGCCTTTCATAGGATGAGGGTGGGGAGGAAGTGAGAGAGACAGACAGAAAGGGAGGAAGAGAGGGAGACAGAGAGACATAGAAAGGAGAGAGATGGAGAGATGGGGGAGGAGGAGAGGGAGAGAGAGAGAAAGGGAGGGAGAAAGAGAAAGAGAGAGAGAGAGAGAGAGAAAGGAAGGAAGAGAGACAGAGACAAAGACAGAGACATAGAAAGGACAGAGATGGAGAGATGGGGGAGAGAGGGAGGGGGAGAGGGAGAGAGAGAGAAAGGGAAGAAGAGAGAGAGAGAAAGAGAGAGAGAGACACAGAGACAGAGAGGAAGAGACACAGAGACAGAGAGAGAAAGAACTCAGAGGCCATCCAGTCCAATCCCTTCATTTTACAAATGAGGAAACAGAGGCCCAGGGAGGTGAGGTGACACCCAAAGTCACAGAAGTTGAAAATGACAGAACTGGGACCCAAACTTGGGCCTTCTCCACTCCAGCTCCCAGCTTCCAGCCAGCCATACTCCCCTGCTGTACCGCACTCTCCCCATCCACCATATACAGCTGTGTTTCCAGCACAAGCAAACAAAAACCAAAAAATTGCAGAGAAAAATTGAACCCACAAGATAGTTTCTCAGCAAGAAATTAACATATGCTGCATAAGCAAAAAAAGCCCATATTTTAGATTAAACCTTTATTAAATATTGAGATCAGTGAGTTCCCGTCAATATTACACGTGTCCTGAAATATTGTAATCATGCATATTTCATTAACTACATAGCCATATCTTTCTAATAACATTCACAATTTGTCCCCCCCCCCCAAGCTTGGCAGAAAGGCACTTGAAGCCAGTAGAGGAAGAAGGGGTGGAGGGATAGAATAAGAAACGTGAGTTTTCCTTCCTGCTACCATTGGAGACTTTCAAGTATGAAGATGCAGAAATGAAAACAATATGTTTGTTCAAAGAGTGCGCTCAATAGGAAAAAATTCAGTGGCAGTCTCGGAGCATTGCAAGCAAAAGGGAATGGTGTGTTGTTTATCATAGCTAATTATCAATCAGCATTTATTAAGTGCTTACTATATTCCAGGCGCTGGGGATGCAAGAACAAAGAAAGAAAGGATCCCTCCTCGCAAAGGGGCTTACAATGGGGGAGAGAAATACGTTAACACACATACGCAGCACAAATATAAAAGGGAGAAATATGAAGATTTGCGAAATGGTTCAATCCGGCTGCCCAACAGCAGTGTGGGAGGGAGAGCACTACCGATTGAGAGGGATCAGGAAAGGCTTTATGCAGAAGATGGTGCTTAAGCTATAGGATTTTATGAATCATACAGACTTTTGATTGGTTCTATTGGCTCGGATTTTCCCCAGATTTCCTTGGCTTCCTTTCCACTAACCTTTCTCCTGCAAGTACCTGTGATGCAGCAGCTTATTCAAGGCTCCCGGCTACCTGCCCCACCACACAGGGCCCCCGGGGCAGACTGGACTCCTCCCTCACTCCTTCTGTTTGGTTGGTTAATGTCTGTCACCGGCTTTTCAAGCCATCTTCTTGGGTTTGACCAACTTCAATTGGGCAGCATTAAGTCCTTGGGGTGACTATGCCATCTGGAAGTCATGAGTATTTGAAATAACTGGAATGCAAAAGGCTGCTGAATCTGGCATCAGAGGACCACAGTTTGAATCCTGACAGTGTTACTTATTCCCTGTGTGACCTTGGTTAGTCAAGTCATTTCTTCTCCCTTGGCCTCAGTTTCCCCATCTGCAAAACCTAAAGGGTTGGGCTAAAAAAGTCTTTTTCAGCTCAGGAACTATAAAGAGAAGCACACATGCCCTCGAGCTAGTCCCTGGGAGGAAAGTTCACTTTGAATTTGTGTTTGTTTTAACCAAATCTCTTCCTATCCTCCACCCCTCAATCTGCAAACTGCAATCGCACGTGTGTAACCTTATTTCTTTTAATAAGGTCATTCAGAGCAGCTGTTAAATGATCCACAGTGTTCAATGAAAACCCCAGGTGTTTCAAACACAAACCTGACGGCCCCCCACCCCATAGACTCTGCACATCATCATTAGTTATACCTTCCACATTCCAGGGGGTGAGCGGCACAGTGCCCCAGCGATCTGGAAAATCCGCGTCAAATTTTTTAGCCCTCCCTTCATACCAGAGAAGAAGTCTGAATTATTATGGTATTAAAAGTTAAAATACGCTGATATTACACGATACCGGATGTATATTTTATGCATTTCTGAGTTTCTAAAGTTTTTCTGTGTCATCTGCAGCTTCTGCAAAGCTCCCCCAAAATTCCCATTTAATTTCTTATGCTGACAGGCAATGTATTGAAACTGTGATGGGGAAAGTTGCGATGTAGAAGGGATAACTGTACATTATTTCTTCACTTAATCCTCTACCCAAGTGGCTTCCCTCAAAGGAGGACCCTGCCTGGTGGAGAAAAGCACCACATTCTGAGAGCAGAGGAGCCACAGTGGCAGGGACCTCTAGCTGCCCCCTCAACAACCAGGGAATGCTGAAATTGAAAGGGATACTGCAGATCATCCAACCTGCCACTCCACAATGTATGGATAAGGAGACTGACCCCCAGAAAGAGTCGTAGAACTCCAGAACGGCAGAGCTAAGAGAGACCCCAGAGATCAGGGCCAATCTTCTCATTTTACAGATAAGAATCTCAAAGCCAGAGAGGTTAAGCAATTTGCCCAGAATCACACAGGTAGTAAGTAGCTGAGCCAGGATTCAAAGCCAGGTACTTAGACCACAGAGCCAATATTCATCTACTAGATTGTATTGTATTCTCACTCTTTAATTGTCTCTGTCCTCTGGCCTCTCTGATTGATTGCCTTATTTCTATTCGCTCTCTTTTCTCTTCTCGATAATCAGAATTTACTAAGCACTGAAGTTGTAACTAGCCTGAAGCAATCAGGGCTTTGCCTCATGCACTGACAGCTAGATTGGGAACAGGTGGGTGTTTCTTTCATGCAGGGACTGCCATAGCAATATTCCACCAACCCTCACTTCTATAGTGAACAACCACTCTTGAGTCAACCACCGGCGGGTCCCATCATCATGACACCCTTCTCCTGGAGTCTTTCTCTCCCACCCAGTCCCTATGGTTTTGTGGCTCAGACTCTCTGAGGGTAGGCCATGTCCCTTTCTATGGTCAAATTGTCTTCTCTCCACCAAAACCTCCTTCCGGCCACCTGACTCTGCCCCTGGGAGAATAATCCCTAATTATGACTGCAGAATTCTATAATATAGCCAGCATCATGCCAGGTGACAGAACTAAGATCCAGAAGGGGACATTTCTTGCCCAGGGTTACATTATTTTCCAGTAGCAATGATTGTAAATCAGTGCCAGAATCGGGATTAGAACCCAGACTCAGGGCTCTTCCCAGTACACCAGGCTCAGGGCAGGCGGTATAGAAGTCAATGTTCCAGGTAGTACTTCTCAAAATATCTTCAAGATCCATCAGAGGGAATGGGGCCATTTTCCAGATGGCACACATTCAGGCCCATAGCATGGCTTTACCATATTGGTATTGTCAGGAGACTGAACAATGAAGTCAATGTCTTTCCCTCCCCATACTCTGTCCATCCATCATGGGCAGAAATCCAGAGAAATGACCCAAGTTTGAGGCCAGGAACAATTGGAACACAAACTCCGTCTCCTGACTCCTCATCCAGCATTCTTTCCTCTGTCATAATGTCTCTCTAGCCCACTATACACAAGCAGACGACGGGGCTCAAACACAAAGCAGAGGAAAGCCAAGGCAGAGGGAGGAGAGTTATTGCCCTAATGGCAAAGGTTGGCCCCTGGTTGTTCAATGAACAAATCTACCTGGTCAGACTAGATCCTGGGCTTTACAATGGGATGCTTTCTACTTAACTCTCTTGCTTCCATTTGGGGATAATAAAGTGGGTCTCCTCCCAAATGGGTGGTTGAGCATGAACAAAGGAATAAATGACCATAAATCTAGAACTGGAAGGTACGTTAGAAATCATCTAGTCCAAACCCTTAATTTTACAGACAAGAAAACTGAGGCCTACAGAGGAGACAGTGCAGGATCATCTGTAATCTTAGGCATTTTATTTTAGGCATTTAAAAACATTATTCTGAGAAGGGGTCCATAGGCTTCACCCAATGGCAAAAGGGGTCCATGGCACAAAAAAGGTTAAGAACTCTTGTCTCATCACAATGTCTGGCATACACTAAGTGTTTAATAACTGCTTGTTGTTGACTAACTAAGCACAGATAAGCTTATCATGAGGTTGACCACAAAGGATGAATTTTTCTGGCTACAGTAACTCACAAGGACCATCCTTTAAGGTGTGTATGTGTTGGGGGCAGGGAAAGGAGGGTGTCTTTGCAGTAGACGGAATCCCTAGTCCTCGACGTACACAATTGATTGGTCAATCCACAAGCATTTATTAATCACCTACTGTGTTTCAGATGCTGTGGAAACCATTCCTACCTTCAAGGAGTTCATGATTGGGTATATTAATGAAGCCACTGAAACTCGTTCAATTTAGCAAGGATTTCTGAAGCACCTTCTATGTACCAGGCACTGGGCTAGGTGCTGGGGATTCAAAGACAAAAGTTAATCAGTCCCTGCCCTCACGGAGCTTCTGTTCTGTCAGAAGAGAAAATACATGATTATATGAGTAACAATAATAATAATCCTTGTTAATAAGTAGAGGAAACTAACAACCTAGACAAAACTCATAGCAAGCTGGGCTTACTAGCCAAAATAGTTCTGCCAGCTCTTGGGCCTCAGTCTCAGTGCAGAGAAATGGCCTCAAAGAATCCCACTCAGTGGAGGGATATGCTTTCAACTGGCACATGTAAGACACTTTGTTCTGTCCCATATAAAGAAAAAGAAGCCACCCCCCCCCCAAAAAAAAAGCCCAGAAATGAATGTCGTGCTAGACTAGAACCCACTCCAAGCAGGGCAAAAAGGCATCCTTAGATATCTCTACGTTGCTAAGTAAGTAGAGAGGAAAACAGATGGACAGGCTTTTACCATGGAGGAAGAGGGAATGCTGAGAGATAGACACAGAGACAGACAGAGGACATTTTCACATGGCCTCCAATATGAAATTTCATTTGGGTCCTGGGAAGGCAAAGAGCCATTTGGAGGACGAAAAACATAAATTTGATTGTGGGCCCCACTGCATGCTCACTGATTGATAGCAACCATTACAGTTTGGCCAGGTAGATAAGCCAAAATTCTGCAGTGTGTCACAGTCTTTGGGATGACAGAGTAGGTTCAAAGCATGCCCAGTCTCTCAAACATTGCCCGTTCACATGTTTACATACTGCCTGCCCGTTCCCAGCTGCCCAGTACCTAGTCCTCTGCCTGTGCTGGAGCCACCAGCCGCAGGCTGCTGATGAGCCCAACCTCTCATGCTAAGGATCATTTTACCCCTGCCAGCTCTTATTTGGCTGCCCCACAAAGAGAGGAAAGCCAGGACTGAGGACAGACGTCCTGCTCTAAGAACAAAAGTTGGCCCCATGTTGTTCACTGAACAAACTCACCCTCCCAAACTAGATCCTGAGCTTCATAGGGTTCCTGCTTCCATTTGGGGAAAATAAAATGAGTCTGCCCCATCAAGGGTTGTTGAGTATCTACAAAGGAACTGATGGTCCTAGGTCTCAAACTGGAAAGAACCTCAGAAACCATCTAGTCCAATTCTCTCATTTTACAGAGAAGGAAACTGAGGCAAGGAGAGGTTGAAAGATTTGCATAGAGCAAGGATGAAACCCAGGTCTGATAACTGGGAGACATTGTATAAGATAAAGAAGGCAGACCCAAAGAAGAAGGAGCAGGAGAAACTCACTGGTGTTGTGAGGACAACCCTAAAATGTTTGCTCACATCTTGGACTGTGGAGATGACATCAAAAGTCTGAGACAACTCTAAAGATGGGCTCTGGTCTGACTTGAGAAACCAGTGAATTGAATGGCTCTGTCATGGAGCCACAAGGGGTGACAGGAAGTTAGAGAGAGAAGGAGAGTGAGAGAAGGTGCCAACCAGGGGTGGCCTGAAGTTAGTTCAATCAGCCAATTGTTAAAATGTCAGTGTAAGCATTTATCCCTCAGAAATCAGCAAATGCTACAAATCAAGGCTTGATTTATTGGCAGTGGGGGTGGGGGTGGGAGGTCCTAAATGTCTAGACTTAAGAAAGCAAGAGAAAATGTTACTATGCAGATAAAACTTAAAAGTGAATTACAGCTACATCCCCCCACCACCACCCATGGAGAGTTGATTGTTAAACATTTACCAGAACACCTCTGAAAACAAGCCATCCCTTGCTTTCAGCAGAAGGGGACAGAGGACCAAGATAAGACCTGGTAGAAGGTGGGAAGGGGATCTCTGCCAGGGAGCCAACATTCATGTCACTCTAAATGGAGATGCACATATGTCTTTGGGACTAATAATTGTTCATTCTAGGATTCTCTGCTTGACTTTTCTCCTTCTTATAGTAAAATTACCTTTAATGATATTTTGGGCTATATGATTACAAGAAGGGAGGGAGTCTCAGTATGCTGAGTAGGGGGTGTTGAGAGTAGGGGTAGGGAAGCATGCATACATTTTCCCAGGAGAGGGTTATGAACCATAAATGAGGGAAAATTCCCCTCAAATGGACTTGGGGTATACTACTGTATCATAGGAAATGATAAAAGGGACAGTTTCAGAGAAACCTGGGAGGATCCATATAACCAGAGTTAATTGAGTAGAATCAGGAGAACATTTTATACAATAAACCTGTAAAGACAAACAATTTCAAAAGACTTACAATCTCTGATCAATGCAGTGACCAACCAGAATTCCAGAGGACCAATGACAAAGCATGCTATCCACTTCCTGGAAGAGATGTGATGGACTCAAGATAAGAAACAAAGACATGGCCAGTGTGTAGACTTGTTTTCTATGACTATTAATAATTAGTTATGAAGGAGGGAGGTTTATGGATGGGGAAGAAATGAATGGGAGGTAGTATAGAAGAAGAGATAGATAGATAGATAGATAGACAGACAGACAGACAGACAGATAGATAGATAGATAGATAGATAGATAGATAGATAGATGGATGGGTGGATGAGTGGATGGGTGGATGGGTGGATGGGTGGATGGGTGGATGGGTGGATGAATGGATAGATAGATAGATAGATAGATAGACAGACAGACAGACAGACAGACAGACAGACAGACAGACAGATAGATAGATAGATAGATAGATAGATAGATAGATAGATAGACAAATGAATGGATAGATGGATGAATGGATAGATAGACAAATGAATGGATAGATAGATGGATAGATAGAGATATCAGATAGTATTAGCAAAAAAGGAAGAAAAGATTGTTAATGAAACATTTTAACAATATATGAAATTTTTTAAAATATACAAATGAAAATAGACAGAAATTCAAAAGGCCCACAAACAAGCAGGGCAGTCACGAAAGTACTAAATGTTACATATACTTTAAAAACAAGCTGTACATCACAGAGATTCACAGCATCATAGTCAATCCTCTTTATTGGTTCTTTATATAAAGAAATGTTTGCTTTAAGTGATGTTTGTTAAGTTCATATTAATAAAAAATAAAATTTTAAATTTATGAACAGAGACGTAGTCCCTTCTTATAACAGAGGTCTCCAATACAAGAGCTTACAGGTGCTTCTCCCACCTCAGAACTGTAGACTCTGTGCCCCACCTGGATCCAGTAGAATCTACTATACCACTATAGAACTATACACCTTAGTTTCCTCATCTGTAAAGTGGGAATAATATCTACAACATCACAGGATTGTCGTGAAGCTCAAACAAAATATATCTATAAACTTTGTGAATTTGTGTTACAAAAATGCCAGATATTGTTATCTAGTCCAACTCCCTCATTTTACAGACTGATGGTCTAAGTCAGGAAATTATTTGCTCAAGATCTGTGTTCAAATCTTGCCTCCGACATTTACTACCTATGTGACTCAATCTCCCTAAATGTCAGTTGCCTCTTCTGTAAACGAAGGGTTGGGAGCAGATGGCCTCTGAGGTTCCTTCCAGTTCTAGATCTTAGGACCATACAATTTCCTTCTTAGAGATCACAGGACCATGGATCTAGAGTTGGAGGTGGCTGTAGTAGACCAATTCAAAGTAGAATATGAATGATCGGAATCGTGGCATCAAATCTTGGACTCACTCCAGTGGATCAAGTCCAACCCCCTTTTTATGTATGAGAAAACAGATTCACAGAGGGATGAAGTCACTTGCCCACGGTCGAAAAGGGAACGAGCAGCAGAGCTGGGATTCAAACTCACGTCCTCTGTCTCCGCATCCAGGGTACATTCTGCTGTACCATGCTCATATTTGTTGTTATTTGGTCATTTTCAGTCAAGATCCCATTTGGAGGTTTTCTTGGCAAAGATACTGGAGTGGTCTGCATTTTCCTTCTCCAGATCATTTTACAGATGAGGAAACTGAGGAAAACAGGGTGAAATGACTTGCCCAGGGTCACACAGCCAGTAAGTTTCTGAGGTCACATTTGAACTCAGGTCTTCCTGACTCCAGGTCCAGTGCTCTATCTACTGCACCACCCCTAGCTGCCCACACATACTCATTGAATGAACATTCAAAATAAATCCAGGCTTTTGGGGGATATAAGAGAAGCTGAAGAATATAGAATGTTGGCACATAAAAGAACATAAAATTTTAGAGCTTAAAATATAGAACAATGTCAAAAGTAGAAGGGACTTTGGAATGCAGAACACTATGTATCAGAGATGTGAAGGACCCTAGAATACAAAGCATATGAAGTCACAGATAGAAGGGATGCTGGAGACTGTCGAATCAAACCTTCTCTTAATACAGAAAATAAAACAGAAGCCCAAGAAGGGGGAGTGAGTTGTCCAAAATTCCATAGCTAGGCAACAAGAGAGATTTGGACTAGAAGCCAAATCTCCTTACTATACCCTTTAAATATAGCTACAACAAAACAAGTCATCTTTCTACTTAAATGTAGCCTCTGACCTTTCATCATCCGGCCCGGCAAGGGCCCTTCCCCATGGTGAGTTCAATAACGTGACTGGAATTGATTTGACTTTTATGAAATTGATCATGACTGTTGTATTTCTCACAGCTCCAGAAATTGATTTATATTCTGGGGGTGGGGAGAGTGTCAGACTACAGAAGGCAGTAATTAGTCTGAATTAAAATCACTCAAACTGTGAGAAGAAAAAAATCCCGTCAAGGTTTCAGGAGCATTTCTGTCCAAGCTGGTGCGAAGCTTACCAGCAACTCTGAGTTTAAATTAAGCCCTGATGAGGCCCAGGGGACATTTTGCTATCGATAGATTGAAAGTCTTGTATTTGGAATCTAGTTTTAATGAGGCAACTGTGGGATACATGTCAAATTTTCCATCTTAGCATTCCCAGGGTGCATTTTGCCAAGAGTTTTTAGAGTGGGTTTTCCCCCCATTTTCCCCATATTGATCGAGATTCATCCATTATCCCCTTTGTGCTCTACAATAATGAGATGAAGAAAGGGGAAAGTATAAAATTAAAGTGCAAATAAAATGTTATTTCTTAGAACCTAGAGACTATAGGCTTTTTGAAGGACTATTTTGGGAAAGGCTTTACTTTTCTCAAAAATGGGATTTCCTACACTAAAATGAAGCCTAATCTCGTTCCATTGTAATAACTGATTCTGGCCCTAAAGAAGAAATAAAGAAATATTTTTTAAATCTTTTCTTTTCCTTGGAGAGGTGGAGACTACAGTTGTAGAAAATTACATGCACTATCAGATGTGGTTCTTGTGTTGGTTGGTTTTGCTTACCTGTTTTTCCTTGTTCACAGAGGATGGCTTTGGGGATGAGGCACATATCCAGAAATGAAACTGATATAAAAATAAAAAAGGAACCAAGCAATTAACACTTTAATTTATAAGAAGAAGAATAAAGAAAATGGCTTTCCTAGCAGCACTGAGTAGTAGAAAAAGCACTGGACTCAGACTCAAAAGACTTGGGTTCAAATCTCAGTATTAAACTTATTGTCATTTACCTTCTCTGAGCCTGTTTCCTCATCTGGAAAATGGTGATAGTAATAGCTGTACTGCCTACATCACAAGGGTAGGGAAGTATTTTATAGGATTTCGATCTGCAAGAGATCTTAGAGTGCCTGGCACATAGTAGATACTTAATAATGCTTGTTGATTGAGATCAGCTCCAGGGGTGGAGAACCTGTGGTCTCGAGGCCACATGTGGCCCTCTAGGTCCTCAAGCATGGCCCTTTGACTGAATCCAAACTTCACAGAACAAATCCCCTCTAGGTCCTCAAGTGCAGCCCTTTGACTGAATCCAAACTTCACAGAACAAATCCTAAGGATTTGTTCTGTAAAATTTGGATTCAGTCCCAAGGCTGCACCCAAGGATCTAGAAGGTCACAAGTGACCTCAGGGCCATAGGTTCCCCACCCCTGAGCTAGTCCAACCCAACCTCATCATTTCCCAAATGAGGAAGTTGAGACCAGAAGTAGGAAAAGGACACATCCAGAATCACACGGCTAATAAACAGCAGAGCTGGAATTTGAAGCCTGCTCCTCAGACGCCAGACCCAATGTTCCTCTCACTCTACCACACAAGGTTTGGAGTCGGAGGATATGGGTTAGACTTTGGATTTCAGTTTCATTATCGGTAAAATGAAGGAATTCGATTCATTTGGATCTCAAGGGGCCTCTACGGTCTCTTCTAACTTGAAGTCTCTGGTCCCACGATCCCCCACTGGGCTAGATATGCCATGGCACCAAGCTGTGGTGGTCATTACCTGGAACTTAGAGATCATATTGTCTAAGGATATTAATTTTCATCAACAGCAGATGAAGTCATGAATATGAAACTACTTTATAAGCATAAAGCAAGATATAAATTCAAGTTAGTATGCTTTATCAGGGTACCATCTCCTCTGAAAATGCTACCAGCTACCAGACTAAAGGGAGAAGTCAATAGCTGTTGTCTGAATGAATGATTCTATCAAATCAAATAATGAAGGTGAAGTATTTTGTATGCATTAAAGTGCTATAAAAATCTTCAGAACTATTATGCATTGGGAAAAAAGTCACAGACTCTAGAGTTAAAAGATCTGGGTTCAAATTTTACCTCTGACACTGTGACTCTGGATAGTGCCCTTGTGACAGGTGCCTGCTCAGGAAAATGAAGGGGTTGGACTAGAGTGCCTCAGAAGTTCCTTCTGGTTCTAGACCTAGGAGCCCCTGGTCTCCACTGTAGAGATCAGAGAATTGCAGCTCTAGAGCTGAAGGGGCCCATAATTAAGCAACACAGAGGTAGAGAGTGGCAGAAGGGGAAAGCTACTCAGTAGGAAGGAGAGGGACAGAGACAAAGGGAAGGAACCTGGCGATGGAGGATGGAGAAGAAGAAAGATGGAAGAGATCACAGTGGATGGAAGGGATATCGAGGAAAGAGAGGAAATGGGTAGAGAGAAAGAGAAGGGAGCAGTGGGAATGGAGGGGGCAGACAGAAGAGAGCAGTAGGGTGGGAGAGGAGGAAGAAAACAATGCAGAGAGAAATAAAAGGAGAGGACCACAAGGGATTGGGAAGGGAATTAAGAAGAGACAGAGGGAAGGAATGACTAAGGAGGGAAGAGAGGAAGAGAAACAAAGGGAAGGAGCTACTAGAGAGAAAGAAAGAAAAAATGAAAAAGCATTTATTAAGCACTTACTGTGTGATGAGCACTATGCTAAGTGCTGAGAATACAAATACAAAAGCAAAAACAGTGCCTGGTGTCAAGGAGCTTACAGTGTCATAGAGAGAAACAAAATCTATAGGGCAGCCAGAGCACTCGGGAGCAAATTTCTAGCATCAGTGAGGGGATTGGGTTGTTGTTCAGTCATATCTGACTCTTGGTGACCCCATTTGGGGTTTTCTTGGCAAAGATACTGGAGTGCTTTGCCATTTCCTTCTCCAGCTCATTTTACAGATGAGGAAACCGAGACAAACAGGGTGAAGTGACTTACCCATGGTCACACAACTATTAAGTGTCTAAGGTCAGATTTGAACTCAGGTCTTCTTGACTCCAGGCCCTGCACTCTATCCACTGTGCAGCCCTTAGTGAGGGAGCTATTGGGAAGTAGATTGACACATCCCTTACAAGAATGATGGCATAGTTGATTTACTCATGGTTCGAGACCTAAAGAGAGTGAAAAGAAGGTATTAGTGGTAACTTTTCTGGTAACGCTGGCTGGAAAAGGGCTAAGCAGTAGGGAGCGAAGGGAAGTACTGGTGGGTTCTGCCCAAAATAGCCGGCCACATGAGGCACTGACCAATCAATACAGCACGGTCCCAGAGCAAAAGTTCTGGAGAAAAAAGGGTGAACAAAGGGAAGATACTGCTGGGGAGAGAGGAGAGGGAGAGAGACAGAGGGAAGGGACCACTGGGGTGGGAGTGTAAAGAGAGAAAAATTGAATGGATCCCTAGGGATGGGAGAGATTTTGGGAGGAGGAGATAGGTTCTCGATCTTGAGAGGGAGCTACAGCAGCATTAGTATACCAGATTTATTTCCTCTCTAGAGCCTTCATCCAAAAAAGCCTATGAGAACTGCTGGGTATTGGAGATGCTTCCAATGGGAGGTATGGCAGCTATGAAGCAGATTGATTCCAGATCGAAATAGCTCTCCTCAGAGACATTCTCCCCTCATCGAGGCTCCAGTCTGTGAGGGAAGGCACTGACAAGCTGCCCCCTCTCTGGTGTCTAAGCAGAAAGCCCCTTCTCCCTCCCTATCGTACAAAAATTCACAGCTGTCATATTTCCATTGTCTATGCTGATATACTCCTCTTCCCACTGAGTGTTCTGCTCTCCCTTCATCCTTCCCCTTTCTGTTCTAAGCCATCCTCCCTGATACATAGAACTAATTTAGTGGACAAGCCTTGGCTATGTGATTATGGGGAGCAGGGGTGGGGGGCGGGGGTGCCACTGGAGGTGGAGAGGAGAGGAAGTCTGGGGAAAAAAGCCAATGATGCATTAGGTGCTCGATGCAGAATCTGACCTCACTGGAGGCTATATGGCGTTGAACAATGGACTTCCCCCTGAAACTTACTAACTCCACGATGCTGCCGCGACTGCATTCTAAGGCAGTCCAAGGTTATAACTGCGTGAAATAAAACCCAAAGAGGGTGATTTATAATCTGAACCTGAATTCCCCTAGCTGCCTTAACAAGACCAATAGCCAAAGAGAAGAGTCGTCCTTCCTCTGCTTTCTCTTTCTACTAATTTCATTTTTTTTAGCCTTGGAATCTGAGTGGTGATTTTGAATTTGAACTGGTCACCGAATCATACCCCTTGTTTTAATTCCAGGAAACAGGATTGTTTGGCGACTTTAGATTAGTTAAATTGCAATTCTTTTTTCCCTGCAAGATGGTCTGTGAATCACGTTTGATTGTTTCTCGTTTCTCAGTTTCACATGTTATATTTTGGTTATTGTGTTTTTTTCTGTTCCCACAGTGTTCTCCTCTATCTAGTGAATAAATTTTTCAATATTCTTTTCTGACTTTTTTTTGAGGCCGAGTAATTTTGTTTCATTTCTTGGTTGTATGCTGGAATTGTTTTCCCAGAAAATATTCCAAGAAAGACCTATTACTCTCAATTTTTTCTTATTATTTCATTAGATGCATCTATAAACTTTTCCAGACCAGCCTGGTCTTTGATACTCTATCTGCTACTAAGCTGAAATTATTGTTACGTAATATGCCTATTGGTGAATTTTATTGATGCTCTAGTGCTTATAAGCAAGCTTTGAATGCTTTATGAGGGCATAATACTTGCTAGATGTTAGCATAGTTCGTATTTTGAATTCACATCTGTTGTTTTCATATTGCTTTGCATAGGGGCTTATTATTTATGAACTGCATAATAATTGAATAGAGCCTGGCTTGCGGTAATAGTGCACAACCTTATTGTTCAAATGAATACTTGGGATATTGATGGGGTTGTTGCGCATGGTACAATTTCATAAAAACATGGGAGTTGAAGCAGCGGATTGTATTGTCACATGTTGGGAGTGGGGAATCATGGAAGCCTCCTAATATTAAATTTAAACCCAGATTACAAGGGAAAAAGCTTTTTAAGACTATTCCACAGGAATGTGAAGGGTTCGGGAAGATTATATAGTTAAAGTTACTAAAATGAAAGCTAGTGAAACAACTCTGCCAGTCTTTGTGATATTACCTGAGTCATTTGAACACAAATGCCTCCCTGAGGACTTGATAGTAGGAAGTTAGACCTGGGAGCTATATAGTGGGCCATCCTCTGAGGAGGAAAAGCTACTAAAAAACTGGTATTCATACTAAGCAAAAGAAGGCTTTACTACCGAGAAACTGAATGTCGCAATAAAATTCTGAAATACCACTTCCTCTGAAACCATACCCCTTTCGGTAGACAGATACTGCGAGTTAAAGTTTGGCATCTTCTATTTTTTTGTTTTGTTTTTATTTATTTATTTTGTTGCATTTTGAGCTCTGGTTGTCTCTCTCCCTCCCTCCCAGACATGTACAAGAGAGGGCCAACATTTGATGTAGAAACATATATGGTGGAACCATACAATACATACTTCCATATATCAGTTCTTTCTCTAGAGACGGCATCTTCCTTCATAGGTCCTTTGTAGTCAATTTTGATATTATATTACTCAGAATGGCTTAGTCATTCACAGTTACTCTTCAAAAAATGTTGCTGTCACTATATACAATGTTCTCTTGGTTCTGCTCATTTCACTCTGCATTATTTCATGCAAATCTTCCCATGTTTTTCTAAAAGCTAACCTGCTCATCATTTCTTACAGTACAGTCATATTCCCTCAAAGTTTGACATCTTATCTAGACAGGAACCATGTTTCCTAGAACGGAGGAAGGCTAGAATTTCCAAGGCCTCACAAGCACTAAAGCAGTGGAATGAACTGAGGCTGATTAGTGGTGTCAACACAAAACTGATTCATGTTAGGAAGTTTCATATGGAGAAACGGAGTTTGAACTCAGTATACCTCTGAGCCAACAAAGAAATTGAAAGAAGCCTACCCGTTATCCATGACTTCAGCTCAGAACCAGTTCACTACTCCACCAGACTAATTTGGGAGGATATTTTGAAAGGCTTTATGTACAGGTGACTTGCAAAGAGTTCTGGGAAGAAGGCAGAAGATGAGAGAAAGAGAGCTTGAATGTATTCTCCACGTGGAGAAGATACAAGAAGGGCAACATCAGTACTCTAGACATGTTTCCTCCCCAGCACTTGTATCCAGAAAGACCATAAGTACTACTGATTAAAGAATTGCTACCATGGGATGTGTGGCCACTGTGGTGTTGACTGAATGCACAGTGGGTAAGGCAGCATCTCACAAAAACATTCTCTCTTCTCTGTGGCTCCAAGATGGAGGGAAGGGAGGGAAGGCACTGATTAACTGCTCCTCTCTCAAGTCTAAGCCAGGAACCCCTTTCTATTCCCTATAGTCAGCAATATGACCAGCTGTTGTATTTCCAACAGACCGAGATGATCGATTGCTCCTCCCACTGAATGTTCTGTTCTGTCCCTTCCCCCCTTCTGTTCTGATCCATCTTCCCTGATATATAAGACCAATTTAGTGGCTAGCCTAAGCTAGGTGATTATTTGGGGAGCTCTGGAGGTGCATGCTATACATAAGAGAGATCTGTAGTTTCACTATATTTGGAAATGCCCATTTTACTGGGTGGTTGTTAAGTTGCAAATGAAAATATTTTAAGAGATAATTGGGAAGAATGTAAAAAAGAGATAACTGGGGAGAGGCAGGGCCAAGATGGTAGAGTAGCAGGAAGAAATACTTAAAATTCTGCCCCCCCTGCCAATTTCTCCAAACAGATCTAGAAAACATGCCATACTAAATCCTGATCAGAAAATCCAAGAAAAAGTCACAGTGAGCCATTCTTTCTGCCCAGATCAGCACAGAAAGACAGACAGAGAGGTCTGTGAACAAGAGGGCAGGTGCTGGCCAGGTGTGTGTGGACATGGACCATTCCAGTACAGGGAGATGCAGTACACCAGCGCAAAAAAGGCTCCCAGGTATAGCAAAGGGGCCTTACCTTGTGTGGAGTATAGGGAGTTCTGTCACTCACTATCCAGTTCTGGGTCCCAGATCCCAGGGTGAACAGAGGAGGGGACCTGGGTCCAGGAGAGGCAGTCAGGCTGGGTGCAAGCCCTAGGCTGTGTATCAAGCAAGGGGCAAGTTCCAAACCAAGCTCAGATGCCAAGAGTTGGGCAGGGTCTCCTCTGGAGTGCTAAGATAGAGGGAAATGATCGCTGGAGAGGGAGGAGAGGTGAGAGACAAATGGAAGAGACTACTGAGAGGATAGAGAGAAGCATAAGGATAAAGACATCGAAAATGGGGGAGAGACAAAGGAAGGGACCTCTGAGTATAGGGGAAGGCGATAAAGAGGAAAAGACCATTAGGAATTGGCAGGGGGAGAGACAGAAGAGAACACTAGACATGCTGGAGAGGAAACACAAAAATAGGGAATGGAGAAGGGAAAAGCCATTGGAAAATGACTGCTTGGGACAGGGAGAGATGAAGACAAAACTAACAGATTGCTGAGGAGAGGGAATGGTGAGAGACAGAGAAAAGGAACCACTGGTAATAGAGGGGGCAGAGAGAGAGCAAGACAAAGAAAGTCATCACTTGGGAGGGAGAGGGAGAACATAGGAAAGAGATCACTGGAGTATAAGGGAGAGGGAGAAGTATAGAGGGAATGGACCACTGGAGAGAGAAAAGAGTGAGAAACAAAGGCAAGGGACTACTGAGATGATGGGGAAGAAACAGAGGGAAGTGACAGATTGGGAAAGTGGGAGAGGGAATGACACAGAGTCTAGACCACAGGGAATGGGCCAAGTGACATGGAGAAAGGGGCCCACTAGGCTTGGGGGAGGGGGAGAAAAACAAAGGGAAGGGACCACTAAGGATGGATGAGGGAGAAAGAGGGAAGGAACCACTGAGGAGGAATGAGAGGGAGATACACAAATGGCATAGACCACAGGGATGGGGGGAGGAGAGAAGAGGCAAGGGAACAGTGGGGATGGAAGGTGGATGGTGGGGGGCAGGGGATAAAGGGAACAAACCACTGAGGATGGAGGGAGAGAGACAGAGAGAAAGAACAACTGGAGATTGGAGGGGGGGATGAAGAGAACAGGACACTCAAGAAGGGAGGAGAGATGGAAGGAAGGGATCACTGAGGATGGGGGAGTGGTGAGGAGAAATAGAGTAAAAGGATCCCTGGTGAGGGGGGGGGAAGACAGAGGAAAAGGACCACTGAAAAGGGAAGAGACAGAGCAGCAAAGGAAAGAGCCCACTGGGGATTGGGGAGGGGACCAAGATAGAGGAAGGCAATGACTGGGAAAGTGGGAGAGAATGAAAGACTAAGTGAAGGGGCCACTTGGGATGAAGGGAGGGAGGGGGAGAGAGAGAGAGAGAGAGACAGAGACAGAGACAGAGACAGGGAGAGACAGAGAAACAGAGACAGAGATAAGAGATCAATGAGGATGGGGGTAGAGAGAGACATAGAGAAAGTATCAGTGGGATGGTACTCTCTCCCTATGTCTCTATTTTTATCTCTCTCCTATTGGTTTCTTCCATCTATCTCTGTGTCTGTCTGTCTCTCAGTATCTGTCTGTCTCTGTCTCTCTCTTTCTCTTCTCTCTCTCTCCCTCCCTTCCTCTCTCCTTCTCTCCCTCTTCCCCCCACTCTCTTCCCTTTGTCTCTTCCCATCCTCATCACCCCCACTAGTCTCTCCCTCCTCCCTAACCTATGGTCTCTTCCTTCTGACTTTCTTTTCCTCTCCTTCCTTCTCAATGTTCCCTTCCCTCTGTCTCTCCCTCCCTCCTCACTGGGCAGCAGTCCCCTTTTTCTCTAAGGATTCCTGGCATCTTGCCCTATGGCCTGCTGCGGAACCCTCCTATATATGTTCTCTCTCCCAATTAGAATGTAAAATCCTTGAGAGAAGTAACTGCCTCAATTTCCCCTTTCTATCTCCACTGCTTTGTGCACAGAAAGTGCTCAATGATTTTTTTATTCATCCATTCATTTCTCCAGGCTTGCAAGGCACTTTCCCTAGCAAACCTGTGAGAAAGGGACCCTAAGAATATGCCTAACTGTGCTCAGTTGCACCCTCCTCCCCTCTTGGTATCCTCGACAAGGTGTGAAGCCCCTGGTTCCCTTTCAGTCAGTCAAGAAACTTTATTAAGTGCCTGCTGTGGGCCAGACAGTGTGCTTCACACTGGGGATACAAAGAAAGGCAAAAAATAGGACCTGTTCTCATGAAACCCAACCTGGAGACACAGTTTGGCTCTGAGAAAGCAAGTTCAAGCCCTCCTGAGAAAGAAAGGAGTCTACCTTCTTTCTCTCTAGCATTCTTGAGCCTATTTTTAAAGGTCAAGTGTTGAAATTATGTGTGCAAACTAGCCTCTGTTCCCAGGAGTGATGTGTTTGAGTCAATGACAGAAAGAAGGGCTCCTCAGTGGATCAATGAAGCCTTGGGGAGATCCCAGAGGGAGGAGGCGCTCCTCCCCAGGCATGCGTGGGCACACTACCTACAAGTTCAATCCTTCCCATGGAAGGCTCAGAGCAGTTAACCAATCTGCCCAAGGTCAAGATCTTGATACCAAGCTTCCTGACTCCAGATTCAGTGACTCCCCCTGCACTAGGCTATCCCCCAGAGGGAAACAGAACCAGATCTAAGACCGATGGGTTTGGCTTGAGCTTGTGCTTTTGTCCAGAGTGCATCTCACACCAAGTGGCAGCAAATCGATAAGTTCATTAGCTTTTTGGAAAAAGGAGATCCCGTTAAGATAATGAAAACAGGGCACCAGTTTTGGAGGAGCTATTGCTTGTTCTGGGGGAAGGAACCATTGAAAGATATCATTCCAGTTGGTTTGTGAGACTGAATCAGGCTCTGAACTTAAGCGAGGGGATGCCAAGCATGGGGAAAGGTTACAGAGTGCAGAGTGCAAAGAGTGCAGAGCTGGAGTGATGTGAAATATGGGTGCAAAGCCATATTGTGAAAGGCTTTAGATGCCAGCCTGAAAAGATTTGGATTTTATTCTAGGGGCAATAGGGAGCTACTCAAAGTTTTTGAGCAGGGGAGTACAGAGCTATACCTTAGGAAGAATAATTAGGAAGCTTTGTCAAGGATAGTTTGGAAAGGGTGAATGTCCAATTAAGAGGCAATTATAATAGTCCAAGACGAAGGTAACCAAAGATTGAATTAGGGTGGTGACTGTATAAGTGGAAAGAAGGTAAAAGATTGTCAAGATGTTGTAGAGCTAGACTTGACCAAAATCATAAGGGACTTACTAAAGTTAAACTGTTTTGCTTACATTCCTACACGGAAAGATGATGTGTGTAATTCATGAGACCTTTCTCAGTATTAGGGGAGTTGAAGGGAATATACATATATACATATATATGTGTGTGTGTGTGTGTGTGTGTGTATGTATATATATATATATATAGATAGATAGATAGATATAGATATATATAGACAGAGGGCACAGGGTGAGTTGAATATGAAGGGATGATATCTAAAAAAATAAAGTCAAATTAAGGGATGAGAGAGGAATATATTGAGAGATGGAGAAAGGGAGAGATAGAATGGGGTAAATTATCTCACATAAAAGTGGCAAGAAAAAGCAGTTCTGTTGGGAGGAGGGGAGAGGGCAGGTGAGGGGGAATGAGTGAATCTTGCTCTCATCAGATTTGACCTGAGGAGGGAATAACATACACACTCAATCGAGTATCTTACCCCACAGGAAAGTAGGGGGAAGGGGATAAAAAGGGGGGATGATAGAAGGGAGGGCAGATGGGGGGGGTAATCAAAAGCAAACACTTTTGAAAAGGGACAGGGTCAAGGGAGAAAATTGAATAAAGGACAGGATAGGATGGAGGAAAATATAGTTAAGTCTTTCACCACATGAGTATTGTGGAAGGGTTTTGCATAATGATACATGTGTGGCCTAGGTTGAATTGCTTGCCTTCTTAGGGAGGGTGGGTGGGGAGGGAAGAGGGGAGAGAATTTGGAACTCAAACTTTTAAAATCAGATGCTCAAAAGAAAAAGTTGTTTTTGCATGCAACTGAGAAATAAGATATTTAGGGAATGGGGCAAAGAAATCTATCCTGCCCTACAAGAAAGTAAGGGGAAAGGGGACGGGGGGGAGTGGGGTGGCAGGAGGGAGAGCTGACTGGAGAATGGGGCAATCAGAATATATGCCATCTTGGGGGGAGGGTAGAAATGGGGAGATAATTTGTAACTCAAAATCTTGTGGAAATCAATGTTGAAAACTAAAATATTAAATAAATAATAAAATAAGGAAAAAGAAAAAACAGGACTTGACCATCAGCCATGGGGGAGATGAGGGAGAGGGTCAAGGATGATTCTGAAGTTGCAAATCTGGGCAACTGGTGAAGAGCGAATGAGATGGTATATGTAAAAAGCTTTTGGAACTGGAAAGGGTGATTGAAATGTAACTCTCTATTAGTTTATCTTATCCCCAATCCCACTCCCAGGAGAATGGGGCAAAAAGTTGAGCCCCAGGACCAAAGAAAGGATTCCAACATGACCACAGGGGCAGCCAAATCCAAAAGGAGCATCATTTGTCCCTGGGAGAGAAATACTTTCTTGCATTAGGGGATCATTAGTGGAGCTGAATGGCATTCAGCCCAGGAAGGAAAATTTGCCTGACAATCCTTGCAGGCAATTGTTCCTTCCCTGGGCCCATATTGATTTTCTTGTGCCTTTAGGAGCCCTAATGCTTCTCCTTTTAATTGATTGCTCCAGCAGAGACCCCAGATTGCATGCTTCTTCAACTGAGACACTGGAATATTCATTGAATGCAATTGGACAGCCCCAATTGACTCAAGAGACCTCTGGCTACCTACAGTTACAGCATGGCAGGGCCACACAGTGTCTCTAAGTGGGATCATTTGGATAACAGGCTAGCGGAGAGTATTATCCTGCTCCCTACTATTCCCCTTCATTATCCCCACCCTGAGAAGACCCAGGACTTTGGGATCAATCACTGAGACAAGGACCAGAAAATCTCTGTGGACCAGAACACTCAGGAAAGTGGACAGCCCAGCCAGGTAACCAACACTTAAAATTCCTCACTCTTTGTTGTTGGGAATCTTTCTAATAGATTCTTGCCTTAGTAAGTAGAGTATATAGTCTTTCTTTGCTAGGTAAGGAACTTATGGTGCCTTCAAGGCATTGGTCTAATTCACTGTCCAGGGCTGGAGATAGAGCAGGAATCAGAGATCAGGCTAAGCAGCCCACATGCCAAGGATATCACCAGAAAGTTCTTTGGTTGCTTTCTGGGATGGAGATTGTCTTCCAGAAATGATGAAGGATTTGTTGGAGGGTTCTGTTTAGACTAGGGCCCCCAGGTAAGGAAATGCCCTCTATCAATGCAGAACTGTAGCCATCTCAGAGGGATGTCTGCGTCATTGAAAAGTTCTTAAATTCAGGTCTTCCTGACTCCAAGGCCAACACAATCCACAGCCAGACTCCTTGGAAAAACGTTGTCTATGCTCCACTGCAACCATTTGCAAGCTGATTTGTGACCTCATCACTCACCTGAAACTGATCTCATTTCTTCTCTCAGACCTAATCCCTTTTGACCTATATGCTACATTTCATACTGTTAACCACCCTTTCCTCCTGGAGATTCTCTCATCTCTGGATTTTGGTGATACTAAACTCTCCTAGTCAGCCTCCTGCCATCTGACCACTCCTCTGTCCCTTTACTAACTCATCATCCACATCATTCCCCCTAACTATGACTATCCCCCAAGGTTCTGTCTCGGGCTCTTTTGTCTTTTCTCTCTACAAACTCTTGTTTGGTAACCTCATCAACTCCCACGGGTTTAACTACTATATAGATGACTCCCAGATTTAAATATCCAGCCATGATCTCTCTCCCGAGTTTCAAACCCACACCAACAATTGCCTGTTAGACATTACAAACAGGATGTCTCCAAGACTTCTTAAATCCAGTATGTCAAGAACTGGTCATTATCATTCTATCTAAACCTCCTCCCCTTCCAAACTTCCCTATTTCTATCCATGGGACCACCATTCCACCAGCCTCCCTAGTTCATAAGCTCAGCTCCTCACTCTCTCTCACCCCATATATCCAATTAACTGACAAATATTAGTAATTCGACCTATATAACATCTGATCCCTTTTCTCTACTCACACAATTTGTTACGGCCTTAGCTCAGGCCCTCGTCATCTCTCACCTAGATGAGGCCTCCACATTGGTCTCGCTGCCTCAAGTCTCCCCCTACTCCACTTCAACCTCCATGCTATTGCTGCTAAGCCCAGATCTGACCATGTGACTCTTTTACTCAACCAATTCCAGGGGACTGCCTATTGCCTCTGGAAGAAAATAGAAATTCTTTCCATTTAGCTTTTAAGGGCCCATAAAATTTGGCCCCAGTCTAGCTTTCCACATGCCTCAGAGTCCTCCTTTTCCCTTGACATCCAGCTCAGACACCATTTTCTGCATGAAACTTTTCCTTATGCCCCAAATGCTAGTGTCTCTATTCCCAAACAACCTTTGCATATGTGTACGTATTTTTGTCTTTATATCTCCAGCACCTAGAACAGTGCCTGGCACACAGTGGGCACTTCATAAATGCTCATTTATTGACTGGTCGATATACCACACTGCCTGTGGTGATGATGATGAAGATAATAACAATTATTATTATCTTATCAACTTCTGCCGTAAAATTCCAGAGAATATTACATGTAAAATAATTCTATCCCAGGGCTCTTTCTATCTAGAGAATGAGAATGAGATAATAATAAGAATAATCATAAAAGCTGAAATCTAAATAACATCTTCCTTCAAGACATCTCCCTGAAGTAACGCAAGCACTAATTTTACAGATAAGGAAATTAAAGTTCAGAGACATTCAATGTTCAATGACCCAAGGTCACAGAACTAACCAATATCAGAGATGAGAACTGAACCTAGATTTCTGACTCCATGTCCAAGGCCATATCTGCTTTGTCATATTATATCTCTTTTTCCTACAAGTAGATAGAGTGCGGGGAAAAAATTTCTATGAATTGAGCATTCTGATTAGTTGGATTCTGACCAGTCAGCTCAATTCACCAAACCATTAGCAAGTATTTACTAGGTGCTACATGACATAGGATCGGCCTTCCAGGAATTTAGAGTCTTATCAGGGAAACAAAATTTATACATATGAAACTCCTAAATATATAAGACAGACAAGATCCAAGGTGATACCATCTCTGAGGGCTCTAGGAGGTCTGAGAAAAGGAAGGGTGGTCAGGGAAGGCTTCAAGAAGATGGATGTTGAACTAGGTAGGCAGAGAAAAGGGGAAAGAGCATCATGGGGAGGAAAAACATCCATAAAGGTGTGGAGGTGGTAAAAAAAAACATGGGATCAGCAGGAGAAAGTAAGATCAACCAAACTCAAGCAAAGTGGTTGTGGCTTTGTAGCAGAGATTCTATCCAATGATCCTGAGTGGATCTCAATCCCGTTATCACTAGTTCCCAGGATGCAGATTCAGATACACTCCAGTATATCCCTGAAAGAGAATGATCCATAACATTCAAAGAAGGCCATAGGTTGGAAAGAAATGCCCCAGATGAACCACACCCCCTACTCCCACTACTGTAGAAGTTTTGCAACTCCCTAGTAGACCCCCACCTAGCCTAGGGGCTAGGAATACACTAGAAGCATTAGACTAACATTGAGCACAGAGCAAAACCCAGAGGGGGCTGAGCCTAATGCTGCAGGTCCTTTGTACAACTGAGTCATTCATTTCCTTCATCTAGCAAATGAGTGCTGATTCTTTTTGCACCAGTGGGAAGTAGAGTCCATCCCCAAGTCTGTTGGGATTGGCTCTTGCACCCCATGAACCATAAAGAAGTCTGACAGCAGGGCCCAGAAACTATTTTAGCATCTGAGTGCCCTGGATGCCATTTTGATAATGGCTCTCAGGTCCCCAATGACTTGCCCTGAAGCTAAGCTGCCCTTGTACCCAATCCCTAGGCCTACTGCCATAGCTCTTTGTGATACTGACACTCCTGTGTCTCTTGAAATCACACAGCTTGCTCAGCCACCTGCTCATCTCTTCCATCCCTGTCCCTCGGCAGAAAGCACATTGACAGTTTACTAAGCTTAAACTGTTTTCATAAAGAGCAAACACAATGACTACAATAATATGAATAAAAAAATCACACACACACACGCACACACACACACGCACACACACACACACGCCAAAGCCTATATGATTGTAATGACCATTCTTGGCTCCAAAAATTAAATGAAGAAAAATCTACCTTCTTCCTTTAGTTAGAGGGGGTGGGGGTAGGGAGAACTTCAGGTACAAAATATTGCATCATTGTCAGAGATCCACTGTGGAAGTTAGTTTTGCTTAACTGATTTTTGTTTTGGTGGGGGAAGAGCATAAATATAGAAATGACTGTCATGTGAAAATCAAAGGCACTAACAAAACGTGAATTTTACAAAATCTGATGACTTTTTAATTCTGGATATTTCTTGGCTATAAACTGGATCCCACATGAATACCCAACTTGTCATCTGAAGCACAGGATAATCTGTGAATTTCAACACATACCGCCACTTGGTGTCAGTGTGCAGGAGGAAATGTACCTAAGAAGGTAGGAAGCATCTTCAAATGCAGAATTTGCATGAGTAGTTTTGGAGTACGGTAATGGCCGACATCATCCCTCTAGACAAGTTCCTTTGCTTGCACTCAAGAACAACCTGAGAGTCTGACTTACTAAGGTTAAAGGACCCAAGGGTTGCCAGGGTGATCTTGTGCTTAGTACAGCTCCAAGAGAGAGCTGAAAGGTAGTTACAGCAAAAGTCAGGATCCTCCTGGCCTACCACACTGCAGTCAACTGGCATTAAGCTAAGTGAGTTACCTAGAGAATTGAAAAGAGTGAGAAACAAAGTGAAAGTGCATCAAGGCATATAGACATTGCCATTTTCTGACCTAGCATGGCCATTGGCCATAGGATACTCATGGGAAGAGAACGAAGGCAGCTTTAGTGTTGTACCAGAAGCGAGCAAGACACACCACAGAGTATAAGTTTTAAGTGGAGAATTTATTACCCGGCGGCCATCGGGGTACGGCACCACAAATCAATGGCAAATGTGTTGGGGTGATGGCTTGGCTTATATAGGATATGGGGGTACAGAGTTGGGGGAAAAACAGGAACAAAGGTCCTGGCTGATCAAAAGATTCAGTCAGGTTATCGTACTAGTGGGATAATCTCATTTACATTCCTTGGTGGAGTCACAGAGTCCCAGGGATATCTCCCAGGAAGGGTCTGTCAAGTTATCTCTCAGTGGGATGGTCCTATCTATTGACATTCCTTGGTGGAGTCATGGAGTCCCAGAGGGTTTGCTAAATGCCAAAGATATCTGAGTCCATTCTTTCTGGGGGGGCTTGTCAGTAGCTAGGGGTTTCTCAGGGGTTCCTAATTTTCCTTGTATTACATTCCCCACTTTTTTTCTTCATGGGAATTTCAAATCCTTGAAAAAAGGAACAACCTGATGGGGCATAGCAATAAAAATTAGGAGGGCAACCAAAATGCTAAGCAGGGGTGACAATAAAAGGAACGCTAGGTCGTTGGCCCCAGGGGAAGGCCAGACCTAGTTGGAAGACTCAAGGAGAGTCCAAGGAGCCTCCCCAGGTACTGCACTCCAGAAATTTAAAAAAATGGTATAAAACATCCCACATTTCCCCCTTTTTTGGTCAAAGGCAAACTGAAAGTTTCGCCTAAAGACCAATTAAAGGTATGGAAAAAAAACTCTACTTTCCACAGGGTGAAGTTTTAAAATCCCTATCTAGGTGGAGTCAGGTTTTCCCTTTTCTGTACTTGGACATCCCCAGGGATGGGCAGGAATTGTAAACTAATTGTAAGTAAGCAGAGGGAACATAATAAAAGTTCAGGAAAAGCAGTCTTGGGAACACAAGGACGCAGAAGAGAAAAAAGCAGGTCTTTGCTCAGGTTCTGGTTCTGGATCCCGTGAGAAAGCCGTCCGCGTCCGGTGCTGTCCCTCTCAGGCTCTTGGAACCGCAGGGCGAGGTCTTCTATAGGCCCAGATGTCCACTCCTCACAATGTTCATTTAAAGCAGTATTTTAAAATCCCAGATGCCTGATTGTAGTTATCTGGTCCCTTGATAGTAAAAGAGAGTTCTGCTTCTCTGGTTCAGATCTAGAAATTCTCAGACAATTTTAACTTACTATAACTTACAGATACTTTACAAAGGGGATATATTTTCACTTGTACCACTATCTTATACAATTTTCTTGTATTAGCATCCAAATTTAAGATCTTATTACCAAAACACACTTAACAGCTCGAATTTCCAGAATTGATAAATTTTTAGAGCCATCTAAATATACATCTGTACATAATTCTTAGGGGAATCAATCTGATCCCTACTGCCTTTTTCAAAATTCGCTATCCCTTCCTTTTATTAGACATTTATCACATTACATCTTTGCCTTATTTGCTTTGCCTAACCATTTTCCCCTTTCGGAGGATGTTATCCCTATATTATTTCAATGTCTTATTGGTCATGAACCTAAGTTAAAATGGTAAGCTATTCATACCTGTATCCTATTATAATAACTCAGAGATATTTCAATATTCATCTATCTATTACCTAACAGATTTAGCATAGTGCTTACAAAACTTCTTGATAATTTAAATTTGCTATGAAAGAAACGAGGGACTATGTCATATAACTTAACAGAAGGAAAGAACTTCCTTCCTTAGCTCTGTTTGATTCCAGGCACGAGTCATATCTGATAGCCAATCTTATAGTCACCAGGTACTGAAAGCAGGGCTTAGGTGTAACCAGGTGGGGACTTTCCTTTTCAGAAAAGAACTAGCAGAGTTGGGAAATAAAGTCAGGAAGATCCTACCTAGGCTGTGACCAAGGTCGTCTTCACGACTGCTCCCAGGCAGATCCACCTTAAATTCTCAGCTTGTAACGCCTGCCATGCCATTACTGGCTTCATGTGACCTAGTCCTGTAATCAGAGCTTAAGACAATATTAAATTGTAGTCCCAAAAATCTTAAATAGCAAATAAATATCCTTCAGATAAGACTGCCCAAATTTTATTGAGCTAATAATTATCAAATCAAGCTACATAACTTTTCCATCTTCTAAAAACTTCCTCACACTCATCTCCAACTTACTTTGACCTTCTGAAACTATCATTCTTGGGACAGGAGGGGCTTAGCTAACTCCCATTTGTCCCCAAACTTTCTTATCTGCCTTTCCTATTTTCCCTCAACCTTAATTCACCTTTCCAAATCTTTCAAACCTGGTACTAAGTCTTCTTTACATTTCAACCATAAGACAAAACAACTCATAAGTTAGTACTTTCATTGTCATAACTGTGTATACTGGAATCCCATTCCAGCTTCTTAAACACACGAAGACACAAAAAAGGGGATTTTTTTCGTGATAACTCATTCTAAAACAAGGAACACTTATTAAAAAGATCTGCCATCTCACCTCCCCCCTGAGGGTGGGTTCTTCTCCATCAGATGGCAGACTTCACTAATTAAACTACTAGGCCAAACCCATCTCAAGTCTTAGTCTAATCTTATCAGTTTTTTTTAAAGAAGCCAGGTTGGAGGCTTCTTGGCCCCTACCATCCTCTTATTGCTGCCCCTCTCCTTTCCTTCCCTTCTGACAGGTGGGCTAAGGTAAAATTCTTTTCTTCTTATCTAAACTAAGGGCGGGGAGGAGTAAGGAATTCAGACTGTCGTTTGGAACCTCCTTACTCAAAAAAAACTTGAATAAGACATCAAATGGGCCTTCAACCTCCCTCTCAAGGCTTCTATAGATAAGCATTAATTCTAATAATTCTAATAAGGTTCTCACCCAGAAACTCTGAGAACTCACAATAGGTTTGAACTGCAACCAATTGGCTTACAGGTGGAAATTCAGCAGGCCTTCTAAAATTATACAAAAAGATTTTCCAAAAGTATTTTCCCTTCTTAAAGCAAAATAACCTTTAAACATTTGGATTCATTCACAATTAGTCCATAAACCTCCAGATTAACATACATAAATACATCTTTAAATGATACAGGCTTGAAAATCATACCCCTATATTTTTCAAGGTATTAGCAACTCAATTCTTTGTTATTACAGAATTTCTAGATATCACAAAATCCTTTAGTCAAAAAGATTTTGTAATGGACCCAATTAAATTAGCTTTTATTACAATGACAAAGTTTACCAGGACTTTGTCTATAGGAATCCCTCTACCCTGAAAACTTTCACAAGATGGATAAGAATTCATGCTTAGATGGTTTCAAAAGTTCTTGTTTCAGTTAATAACCTCAATTTCTTAATTAACTACGATTCTTAATCTAACAACATCCAGATTATAAGAGAAATTATTCTCTAACAGCACAGGTAATGCGATGTTAACCAATTTGTATATAATAACTAACTTAAAAATAAGTATACCACAAGCAATTATCATGTATCTAAAACTTGAAACAGATTCCAATTAATTACCAATCTAGTGATCATAACTGAGTTGGATAAGCAAATCAAATCTGATTCATAACCACTAGTGGTAATATTTTAATTTCTAAGGCCCAATACTCTCTGCATTGTAAAAGATTACCACATTTTTCAATATTACTGATACATCTGTTTGTCAAATTACACAATTTAGAAATGTACCAGTGCCCTAAACATAATTATGCATTTTAAAACTTGAAACAACCCTTTTATCAATTTAGGTGAACACATTTCTAAATCTCCTTGCACAGAGAATCTTTCATATCATTATTTGAAACTATAACTTTAAATCACCAGATATATTCTCATAATAGAAAACTTTTTCACATGGAAAGTTTGTTCTTATGGTTAAATATCAGTATTATTAATTACTTACTTGTTATAACCACATATAACAGTTCCAAATTTTATCACTTCCCTTTGAAACCCAATTCACATATATCAAAATCAGATTAAAATTGCTACAATATCATTTCTTACCACACAATGGTCTTCTCAAATTTCACAATCTAAGAGAATTTTGGGAACACAATGCAAGTTTAGAAATACAGAAACAATAATTTCCAGATGACATCTATTGCATTTCCAGATACACATGTAGAAATTATTCAGCTTATTACTTTTGGTATTATATATTAATATATTAATATATAAATACATGTATCACATATATTAATACATTAACATCCCAAATACACTTTATTTAGCTGTATATTCTTCAGCACCACTACCTCTGGCCCAGGTATAGGAACTTTTGCCTGGCCATGAATGAAAGAAAGAGAAACTTAATTTTGCACCCACTTTTTCCAAGCTTCATACAGGTTTTCTATCTCTCTCTTTCACAAATTCACCTTTTAAACTTTACCACAAGGATGGGCTACAAAGGTACCCAGGGGCACAGGACTGACTGTCAGTCTGTGAATTTCTATCCCTCTCCTCATTGCCCGGTGGGGAGGGCGATTTAAGTTTTTCCCTACAGTTCTCCTGCATTCTCTTCTAATCTGATCCGGGAGGAGAGGAGTTTGATTTAACTGCTCTAACTTTTACGGCAGCCCTAGTGAAAAGATCTCAATGATTGTAATTCAAGTAAAACTTCACCCCTTGCTCACTCCCAAAAACCTCTTTTGTACTTGAATCTAAGGGAATCAGGGACTGGGACAAATGCGAGAGTCCCACTGAAGACTTTAACTGAGGTTTTAGCCACAAGGCATTCATTGGGAGGAGATGTTTTCAGCAAGAGTGAGCTCCTGGAATGGATTTACAATTTCAGGAGTTCTTTCTTCCCAAATTCAACTAACCAATTTCCAAACTTTTAACAATTTAAAACTCAGAATTTGCCAAATTTTAACCCATTCCCCATAGTTCCACGCTGGCCAAACGGGAGCCACAAGGGAGTCTGTTTCCCTAGTGGCAGCCTGATATCTCTGGCTGCCTATGTTTCAGATTTTTTTAACAAAACATAGACATTTCACAATTGACACAGACACGTGAACAGAGACGAACTCAAAACGCAACAAAATTCACGGTGTGGATCGAATTGAAGGCTAAACAGGTCCCCTCAGAGGAAAGATTTCCTCCTCAGAGATACGACCCCCAATCTCTCTCACACTCCAACACAAAACAGAGAACCACACAGTGTGGGTGAAATCGAAGGCTAAACAAGTCCTCTCAGAGGAAAGATTTCCTCCTTAAGAATACGACCCCCAATCTCTCTCACACTCCAACACAAAACAGAGAACCACACAGTGTGGGTGAAATCGAAGGCTAAAAAAGTCGTCTCAGAGGAAAGATTTCCTCCTTAAGGATACGACCCCCAATCTCTCTCACACTCCAACACAAAACAGAGAACCACACAGTGTGGGTGAAATCGAAGGCTAAACAAGTCCTCTCAGAGGAAAGATTTCCTCCTCAAGGATACAACCCCCAATCTCCCCACACCCAAAACACAAAACAGAAAACCAAATGGCATGAGCTGATTGAAGGCTAAACAAGTCCCCTCAGGGGAAAGATTTCCTCCTCAAGGATACGACCCCCAATCTTCCCACACCCCAATAGGAAGGGTGGCGTCCCAGCTTCCTAGCTCTGTACCACAGCCTCATCAGGGTTTAGCATGGTATCAGAGATCCAAATGGCTAGCCCCAAACCAGAAACCAAACCAGAAAACCTTACCTCTAGAGGTCTACAAAACCAGAATTCTCCGTAGGCCGAAAAGGGACAGGTCAGCAAAGAGCCCATTCTCCGAGACCATCACTCCACATCAGAGTCCTAGGAAAAGAAATCCCCAGGAGCCGGCCCTCTGAAGTGAGAGAAGGTGGATCGGGGGCAGAGACTCCCTGTTGAGGTCCGGAATTCTGTGTGTGTCTCCAGGGCGGTAACACGAAATACCGCCTCATCTCGCTGGGGCCTCCAAAATGTTGTACCAGAAGCGAGCAAGACACACCACAGAGTATAAGTTTTAAGTGGAGAATTTATTAGCCGGCGGCCATCGGGGTACGGCACCACAAATCAATGGCAAATGTGTTGGGGTGATGGCTTGGCTTATATAGGATATGGGGGTACAGAGTGGGGGGAAAAACAGGAACAAAGGTCCTGGCTGATCAAAAGATTCAGTCAGGTTATCGTACTAGCGGGATAATCTCATTTACATTCCTTGGTGGAGTCACAGAGTCCCAGGGATATCTCCCAGGAAGGGTCTGTCAAGTTATCTCTCAGTGGGATGGTCCTATCTATTGACATTCCAGGAAGGAACCAAGGAGTCTCAGGGATATCTGCTAGACAGGATCTGCCAGGTTATCTCTCAGTGGGGACGGTCCTATCTATTGACATTCCAGGAAGGAGCCATGGAGTCCCAGGGGGTTTGCTAAATACCAAAGATATCTGAGTCCATTCTTTCTGGGGGGGCTTGTCAGTAGCTAGGGGTTACTCAGGGGTTCCTAATTTTCCTTGTATTACATTAGAAAACTCATCCCATGGCTACAAAATATGGTCTGCTGGGAAGGGCATCAAAAAGTCAGGTGACAAGTGAAAAGTGTGGCAGGAGGGATGAGGGGAGAGTAATCTGCAGCCACAGAACTCTTCAATAAGAGATTAGATTATCATCTATCCTGGAGGCATTGAATAATGAACCAATGAAACTGTATGGGGGGAGGGCAGTCCATGACTTTTGGAATGTAAGATTTAACCTTAAAAAATAATAGATTGGGAAGGTGGTAGAAAATGACACATAGTAAATGCTTGTTAGATGCTTCCTTCATTCGTTCTTAAGATCTACTTACTTTGGGGGAGCATCAATTCCCTTATTAGTCAATTTCATTCTGCCCTTTCCAATACGAAGATTGTTCTCCTTTGCAGAGAAAATAGAAATGAAATAAGACTTGAGTAGGCCTTCCTTCTCTTGGTCATCACTTACCTTTCCATCCATCCCAAGCAGCAGCCAGAGACTTGCTTTGATCATCTCTTCCCAAATGGAACAAAAAGAACCTTGTAATTGTCCTTGCTTTCTTCATCCATCTCACTTTTCTCCTGGACTGACTTTCCTTGAAGAATCTTGATCTATATAGAAGCACAAGAAGCCTATTAGCTTAGCTGGCCAGTATGTCATATTCAGGAAGCTGGTATTTCACAGAGAGCCCTGGATATGGAATCAAAAGTCTTGGGTTCTAGCTGCCACATCGCTATGTGACTCTGACCTCCCCTCATCATAACATAGGGATAACTGATCCTATCCAGAGGCTAGGTGGATCAGTAGATAAAATACCAGGCCTGGAGTAAAGAACATCTGAATTCAAATCTGGCCCTGGACACCACCTGGGCAAGTCACTTCACCTCTGTTTGCCTCAATTTGCTCATCAGGAAAATGGGGATAATAATAGGACCTACCTCCCAGAGTTATTGTAAGGATCTAATGAGCTAATATTTGTAAAGTGTCTAGTAAACCCTAAAGCCTTCTATAAATGCGATTATTATCACTACTGTGCTATATAAAAAGCAAATATAAGGAATTCAGAGAAATATAAGAAACCACATAGTACAGCAGAAACTGAATTTTGAATCAGAAGAATTCAGAGGGCCTAGATTTGAATTCCAGCTCTCCTACTTAGTACTTATGTGACCTTGGACAGGTCACCTCACCTGTAAAATGCAGGGGTTGGATTAAGGTTCCTTCCAGTTCTAAATTTTCAATCTCTGAAGTTACTTGTTACAAACTGATGCAGAGTTAAATAAATAGAAATAGGCAAATAATGCATGCAGTAACTACCATAATATAAAGCAAAAGCAGCACAAAAAAGCACTGGGACCCAGAATAAAGACGATGATAAACACTGAATCCAGATGGCGGATGACTGCAGAAGCTGGATGGGACCAACACAGGCAGACACTGCATTTGTTGCTGTATTTGTTGGGCTTTGCTTGACTGTCTTTCTTTGTTACACAGCAAGGGTCTTGGAGTGTGGAGGGTATTTAAGGAAATAATTGTGTTGTAAAAAAATGTAGACATCAGCAAACATTTCTTTAAAAAGAAAACTGTTAAGTACTGTGGTTTTGACTACTTAAATGCTCCAAAAATTGAATTCATTTCTGAGAATTTAAGAAACAGAAACACTACCTCACTCTGCACAAGCGAACTCCAACAATTATAGAATAATATACAAGCCACATACATATACAAGTATATGAATTATAGAATTATAGAATAATTATAGAATAATATACAAGCCATATACAAGTGTCCAACACTCACTTGTGAAAAAAGAGGTGAGCAACCCCAAACTCATTGCTATCCCAAGTTCCTACTTTAGCCTCATCTAGGGAAGTGAAACCACACACATGCATAGCTCAATCCCAGGCAACCCTCTCGGCTCAGATCACCAAGCTGTCCAGGTTGGCCCACAGATGTTAGGGGTCAGTGGAGTTTATACCGAGTTACACAAACAGATATGGCTGGACCACTCTTGGATGAGCTAACCTTAGCAGACTTTGGATATTCCGGCCATAAATAGGTTTGATAAGGCTAAACACAAGGAGAGAGGGTTGGTAGAATTCTTTGGAGTTGGGGGCTACACTTACGGATATTTTTCAGTTATTTTAGCTGTTGCTGTGCATCTTGCCCTCTACCCCTCCCAATTCATCTTCTGGGTGACGCGCGCACACACACACGCATTCAGAGAAATCTGAATGTGGTCAGGGAAGACTTCATGGAGATGGGGGGTTTGACCCCTATAAATTATCTGCATTTGCACAGACCACAGTTCTCCCAACATGGCACCAAAGGAATAGGTGAAAATGTGAATTGCTTACCCTCTCTCCTAGAATACTTCAAAACATATGTCCTAATGACAATGAGTTTTCAAAGTCTGGTTCATAGAACCTAACTATTTGAACCAGAAAGGCCTTTTGACACATAGATTGTTAGAACAAAAAGGGACCTTAGGGAATCATCTGGTTCAATCCTATCTACTGCTATACACACATATACATGACACTTACATGCATTCACACACACACACATATATATATATATATACATATACATATATATGTATATATATACACATATATATGTATATATATATGTGTGTGTATATATATATATATTATATATATATACACATGTATACCACAAAATGCATTCACACACATACACACACTCACACACATACTTGGCAGAGAAGAAAACAGACTCAGACAGGACGCGTTGTCATGAGCATCCTTCATGTCTAGGGCCGGCACATTTCTCATGTCTGATCAGACAGGTATATTTTATGGCCACTGAACAATATTCTCCATTTCATGGTAAGGCACTGGTCGGGAACCTCATTAGAAACCAAATTACTACCTGCACCAGGTTTACACTAATGTATTGACAGCTAGAGCACTCGTTAAATGAACCATGAACCCAATACCCTTACGTCACTTTCGACTGAATCAAATCCAGCTCCCCTGCCAAGACCTACCAGTGTGATATCCTTAATGTCTAGCATGTTCAGGGGGCACCTGAGATCATTTCAGACAAAGAGAAAATTGTGGAGCCACGAAGCCGTGCAGACTCGATTGGACACATGGCAGGCATACTAACAGGCAGCTCTGAGTTTCAAGATGATAATTGACTCTAATTGAGTACTTGGTGGGGACATCCAGGCAGCCATGACTCTGTGTTTATAGATCTGCCTGCACAGCACTACTTTCTACTGGCCGGCTCCCTGGTTCTTAAGCATCATAACAAATCTGTTCCATCCTAACAAAGCTGGAGGAAAAAAAGAAGGGATCAGGGAAAGGGAAAGGGGGGGAGGGAAGACTGATCTAACCAAAAGTACTCTGCAAGAAACAGAGCAGAGAAAATCTCCTTTGGATCTGATGAAGGTCTAAAAGGGAATTAAAATATTTTCCTGGCATAAAGATACTAACTGGGCTTCCAGTGTGCTTCCTCTTCTTCTTTCAACCCCACATAATGATGCCCCAACAAAACTTGTTTCATAAGAATGACACTAAAAAATGGTTAGGGGGATAACGTTTAACCAAACTGTGGATGAAGTAGACAGTTTTGACTACATAAAATTAAAAAACTTTTGCACAGACAAAATCAGTGAAGACAGAATTAGAAGAAAAATGGGAAAACAGGAAAATATGTACATAAATTATCATGGATAATTATTGTTGATATCCAAAATGTGCAGAGAACTGACTCAAATGACACTGAGTCATTCCCCAATAGATAAAGGATATGAACAAATGGTTTTCAAAAAATTTGCAAACTATAAATGACCACATGAAAACATGCTCTAAATCATTAATAGCAAGAAAAATTCAAAGGAAATTTGAAATTTTATCTCACATCATACAAATTAGCAAAGATGACAAAACATGAGAATTGCCAGTGGTGAAGGGGCTGTGGAAGGATAAGCTACGAAGGGGTCCAACCTTTCTCAATAGTTTTCATTTTTGAATGATACAAGAAAAAATGACACTACTCTTTAATCTAGTGATTCCTGCTCCTGGAAATATACCTTAAAGAAGTCAAAGACAGAAACAAAGGTCCAAAAACATACCACAAAATTGATAGCAGAATTCTTTGTGGCAACCAAGAACTGGAAATAAAGGGGGTGCCCATTAACTGGGGAATGGCTTAAAACCATGGAATATGAGTGTATAATGGAGGACTGTCCAATGAATGTGCAAGTATTCCCTACCTGGGACCCTTGGTGAATCAGTTCAAAGCTCAACTATCCACTACACTTAAATTTCTTGCTTTCTTGTTCTATTGCCAATTATATCTTGCCAAACCCGAGTCTCTCCTTACTCTCATCATCTGCCTCCTTTGCCCTTATTCACATGCTGTTGAACAGAGATGTATAAAATCATGGAACCATGTGATTGGGTCTACTACAAATTTATGCCACATAATCTCAGTTGGGCCCTCACTGCAGCAAGGCAATCCTTTTACCCTACTATAAGGTGGAGCAATGTATAGAGTGCTGGGCCTAGAGTCAGGAATACCTGAGTTCATTAAAATCTGGCCTCAGACACTTACTAGATGTGTGAACCTGGGCAAGTAATTTAATCTCTGTATGCTTCACTTTCCTCAATTATAAAATAGGGGTCATAAAAGCATCTACCTCTCAGGATTGTTGTCGATAAAGTGAGTATATTTGTAAAATGCTCTGCCCAGTGCTTTGTACTTACTAAGTGCTTAATGAATACTTTTTTATTCATTCATCCTTTATTCATTTCTCTTGAACTTCTGACATTGTCAATCACCCTCTTTCTCTGGATACCCTCTCACTCTCTAGGTTTGGTGGACACTACTCTTTCTAAGCTTGAAGGCTTACCTGGCCTTTCTCTCCTGCAAACAATTCCAAACCACCTAAAGGCACAAAACTCAACCTGTCTAGATAAATCCAATGTTGACCATTAACAGCCCTTCCTTTATACTTCAAATTCTTAGCTAATGCCCAGGGCAGTGCTCCGCTCCCATGATTCCATGACACAGCTCAGCTGCTTTAAGCTCTTCTGTTCCCTGACTCAGAACTAAACCAATCAGCTCTTTTTACTTTTGCTGCTATCTCTGGACATAGCGTTGCCCACAAAGATCTGATGCTAGCCAAGTTCCCTTCTCTAGGGATGGTAAATGGGGAGTAAAGCCAGTGGAGATCATTCTGATCAGCATACTAGGCAGGATTTGGAGTGGATTGAGCAACACCAAAGGAAAAAATGGTACCCATAAACACCCCTACATAGGATAATGATGCTGTAAGGGGAAAAAAGGCTGAGGGCTGGATCCCAAAGGCCACCCAATAGCAGCATGCCTCCTAGCCTCAACAAGTTTCTGCCCAGTGCTTACTCCACTCATTCTGACCATGCATTCCGCTGCACACCAAGCATAGGACATTTTGTTCCCAGATCCCCTTTATCTGGCTACTATAGTTTGTTGGTTGGTTGTTGTCTTTTGTTACCAAAGAGGACCAAAATGACATCGCTACATTGGAGTCAAAGTACAGTATGTCTGACTGTGGCTGATCAGCCCAATGGCTCTTCCATGAGTCAGGCACAAATAGCCGATGTGAACATTTGAAATGAAGATATCTCTAAATTTGCGTGTTTCTTTTGAGCTACGGTAATTCTGCTTTGCTCATAGAGCACAGCACCTTCTTTGATGTGGGCGTGCCATGCTGGGTGGTCTTGTTCTGGCTCCCCTAAATAACTTAGCAGAAAGGCAGGTGCCATCATCCACCATACACCTGAGCACTGAGGGCAGGTGGGCATACCAAGGTAATCTCGCACACAACACACAAGGCACCATCCATGCCACCATCTTCTACCCCCACACTGCATGACATCCATTTACAGTACAATGCAGATAACATGGAAGGGTTAGCCATGGGACAGAGTGCATTCTCAGCCAAGCTTACAAGGCCAAGAGATAACCTCGCTTGCTCAGAACTTCTACAATTCAGTGACTTCCCACGAACGCCTCCACATCTTAAAGTACCCTGGTGTCTTCCCAGCAGTTGGGAACATGCGGTCTGATTCTGGAGTGGAATTTTGAAATGTTGACAGCAGGAAGCAGATGGGAATACTGTGCTAGCCCTGGTCACATCCCTGTAACTGTTTATGGGTGTTGTTTTTTCCAGGCTGTTAGCCTGTCTCTAAAAAAATAAAAATAAAAAGACTCTTAATATTCTCTATAAACATGTTACAAATGAAAGGAAATGTGCCCAGTAAAAAGCCCTAAGTGATACACTGTGGTTGTAAATGCTTTGTTCAATAGCATAAAATGTGCATGGTCTTGGTTAGTTGCAGAGCACCACTCAGTCTGGAGACAACAGGACACCTGGAAAACATTTAGCTCCCACTGAGTAACTTGGAAGCACAGTCCTCCCCACCCTCCAAAAAGTTATCCCAAACTTGATTATTAATGGTGATATATTCTACATTACCCACCATCATGGACTTGTAGAGTCAGCCCTAGTAAGGGGCAGAGCCTGCGACCTCAATATTCACTTTTTAGAATCTTTCTCAAATGTCACCTCCTCTATAAAGCCTTCTCTCCTCTGACCCAGGGGTGGGGAACCTGTGGCCTCGAGGCCACATGTGGCCACATGGATTCAAAGGGCTGTACTTGAGGACCTAGAGCACCACATGTGGCCTCAAGGCTATAGGTTCCCCACCCCTGATGACCAGTTGAAGTG
Source organism: Trichosurus vulpecula (assembly GCF_011100635.1). Classification (NCBI taxonomy): domain Eukaryota; kingdom Metazoa; phylum Chordata; class Mammalia; order Diprotodontia; family Phalangeridae; genus Trichosurus; species Trichosurus vulpecula. The sequence goes on along the minus strand of NC_050582.1, from coordinate 46,007,987 downwards.
TTCTCTCCTGCCAAAAATTTTCCCACATCACTTTGCCTAGACCTCTCCATTGCCTCCATTACTTTTTACCTCATAGCAATACATATTTGTATTACATGGAGCAACTAGGTGGCACAGTGGATAGAGCACAGGCCTGGAGTCAGGAAAACTCCTCTTTCTGAGTTCAAATCTGGCCTCAGACACTTACAAGCTGTGTGACCCTGGGTAAGTCACTTCATCCTGTTTGCCTTTGTTTTCTCATCTGTAAAATGACTTAGAAAAAAAATGGCAAACCACTCATATATCTCTGCCAAGAAAACCCCCAGTGGGGTCACGGAAAATCAGACATGACTGAAATGACTGAACAACAACCAACCAATATGTCTACTTTCTCGTCACTCTAGAATCTTTGTGATAATAAGGTATACATAAACATTGAGGGCACCCTTGGTGAAGGGACAAGAAGAGAATAGGCAGGGTTTTGTAAATCATATTCTAGAGCAGAACACAATTAACTAAGAGGTCTAGAGAATACAAGATTCCACTACACTTATTTGTTTCCTGAAAAAAAATATATTTGATTTATTAGTGTAAAATGTGACCATAAATGGCTCTCCTCCAATAAGGTGTCTTTCATGCAAATGTTAAAATCAAACAAGATTTCTGAAAATATGTAACAAGAGATAATTTTGTTTGATGTCCCTCTGGACATTAATTTCAAGCAAGCAATGCTTGCCAAAGGCAGTTTCCATTGTCATGGTGGACATTCAGCACAAAACTGAAGTTGAAAAGAGATTCCCTATAGATGGTGAGGTCCTCCAGGTGCTCCTGTTTGCAAATGACATTGTACTAATTGCATTGAGCACCAGAACATCACATCACAGAATGTTCTAAATGAGATGCATGATCACTCAAAAGAGTTCAGTCTCACGATCCACATAATAAAAACCAAGCAGATAAAAAATGCTTATTATACAGACTATGATAGCAATTAGACCCCAGAGCTGGTCCATCAGTATACAGTATTTATCTTAGATAGATGCTGCAGATGGGCAATGATCTAGGTCTATAACTGAATAAAAGGAGGAGAATAGACTACTGCCTTTGGGAAAGACTGCAATGCTTTTAATATCACCAAGTTCTTGCTGCAACAAAGCCCTATCTTTTTATATTATATTCTTTCAGTGCTACTGTATTGTTGCAAATCATGGAATACTATAGTTGCCCAAAAAAAAAATAAGTTGTCAGTTACCCAACGGATGGTGGAGAAATTTATGGTGTGAATAGTGTGAATAGGCTGTATGCCCTGAAAGTGGCATAAAGGACATATTCAAATCGATGTATGATTGGAAAGGGAGGTGGTGCAGTCACGTAGTGAGTATGGGATATCTGATGGATAGCCCTCGTGCTACACTGGTATCTACGTGGTGTCAAGAGAGCCAGAGAGGAAGGCCATGCATTGGGCAGACTCATTCAGAAGGATTTATTAAAAGAAATAGACAAAAGCCACATGTAATGAGAAAGAACCAATGGATTGTAACCCGTAATGTTGGAGGATATTCCCACTTTGATGACATTGGATTCGCAGATGGATAAAGGAATAAGCAGAGGAGCCAAGGAAAGGGAATGAGCATTTATTAAGCACCTACTATGTGCTGGACATTGTGCTAACAGCTTAACAAATATCATCTCATTTGATCAATGTACCTATTTCATGGAGTTGTTGTAAGGAAGGTGCTTTGTAAACCCTCAAATGCCACAGAAATGTGAGCTGTGATAATGATGATGGCAGTGATAAAGATGATAAAATGTTAAAGCTTCCATCATGTCACTATCTTTTCATACGTTGTCTTTCCCACTAGCTTAAAGCTTCTTAAGGAAAAGAACTGTGTCATTCATAGGATGATAGGATGTGGAGCCTTCCCAGAGCTCAGCACAATGCTTTGTAACACAGTAGGTGTTGATTAACTGATAGACCACTGAGCTAGGAGTCAGAAGCAGGACAGGTGAGCTATGGGGCAGGAAGGCAGCAATTGATGCCACTGATGAACCAGTAGATAAAAGCTGGGCAATCCAGTGCTTCTTATACTAGCTCTTAAATAGTTACTGAAGAACTGATTGCTTTGATGGAAGAAGAGTGAGAGGGAATGAAGATGAGGAGAAAAGAAGGAAGAGCAAGGGAGAGAGCAATAGAGGTTGGTGAGACTCTTGTGTGGCAAATTACTGTCACTCTGCAGAGTTGCATTACCTTTACCAGAGTAAATTTTCCTGTGCTTATGTCCCCATGGTATCTCTGTGTGTGTGTGTACGTGTATACACACACGTTCCTGAAAGAAACCCCAAAATGAAAATTCCTAAGAACATTATAGCCAAAATTCAAAGCTTTCAGCTCAATGAAAAATTACTGCTAGCAGCCAGAAAAAATTCCAGTATCAAGGAGATACAATCAGGATCACACACAATTTAGCAGCCACCACTATGAAGGCATAGAAAGCTTGGAATATGATATTCCAAAAGGCAAAGGATAAAGGCTTACAACCAAGAATAATACCCAGCAAAACTAAGTATAACCCATGAGTCAGGGATCATAAGGAACTAAACAAAGAAAAACAGTTTACATTCTATCACAAGGAGATGATACATGTGTTCCCTCAAAACCCTATCATCCTCAGGGGTCATAGAGGGAGTCTAAACAGGTTGCCTGGGAGTGATTCTGCTATGTTTTGATGATCTTAAGAATGGAAAGGGAGAGGAAGAGGAATATACTAATAGGAAAAAGAGGAGAGGAAGAATGGGGGAAATTATCTCACATACTTGGGGTACACAAATAGAAGTTTATACAAAGAGGAAAGACTGAGAGGAGCAATTGATACTTGAACCTCACTCTCATCTAAACTAGTCAAAGGAGAGAAAAATATACATACACAATTATATACAGAAATTCGTTTTGCTGAACAGGGAAACTAGAGGGAAAAGGCAGAAGAAAGAGAGAGGAATAAGGGGAAGGGTAGATTAAAGGAGGGAGTAGTCCTAAGCAAAACAAACTCCAACTAAGGATATGCAAAAATATTTATAGCTGCTGTTTTTGCAGTAGCAAAAAATTGGAAACTGAAAGCATGCCCATCAACTGGGGAATGACTGAACAGCTTATGATATATCAATATGATGGAATACTACTGTACTGTAAGGAGTGATGAAGGGTATGGTTTCAGAGAAACCTAAGAAAATTTGTACCAACTGATGCACAATAAGATGTGCAGAACCAAGACAACAGTTTCTACAGTGACAATAATATTTTAAAGATAAACAACTTTGACTTAGGAACCCTGATAAACACAGTGACCAACCGCAATTCTAAAAACTCACGATAAAACATGCTACCCACGGCCAGAAGCGCAGGGAAGGGGAGTCGCTGCGGTTTCCTGCTCCAACAGTGCTTGAACGGAACCCGCTACTCGATTCCCGGCCGGAGCCGCCCTTAGCCACCTCTCCACCTTCACCTCCACTAACCAACACTTCTTCCGTCCTACCGTTCGAGCAGCAGCCGCTCGTTCAGAGCCGCCCCCCCGGCCGTCGCCGCCGCCGCCGCCCCAGCCTCAGCCGCAGCCGCTGCGCAGCCGCCTCCTCCCGCCTCCTCGTCAGCCTCCATCGCCGCCGCCGCCATGACCACCTCGTCCCCTTCTCAGGTGCGACACAACTACTGATGAGGGTTTGGGGTGAGAGGTGCTCGACACCCCAAAGTACCGACACGCCGGGTCCTGCCGAAAGAATTCGACTCAAGCTTTCTCAGCCAAGGGAAAGGACAAAGTTTATTAAGAGTTAGCCAAATAAGCCTGCCCCGAGAGATCCCACCCCTTGCGAAGCCTGTAAGGAAAAAGGGCCAGACCCATCTGAGCTAGATTGGTTCTGACCAACCTCATGGAGGCAAGATGGAGATTATATACACAAAGGTTGTGGGAGGGATTGAGGGGTGGTCTGGGGTGACCAGAAGAGGGGTCTAGGGAGGGACTTAAGGACGAGGTCAGACTCCAGGGTGGGGGAAATAGCTGAAGGCTATATGGAAATGACAACCCATCAAGGGCTGGGGTAGCAGAGCTAGGGTATAGATATTTTGATCAGGATTAAGGATGGGAAACAGGATTAAGGGTGGGAAACAGCTGGACAATAGAGGACTGGGCAAGGTAGGCATTTGGGCTTAATGTTATAGCCTCAGGCCAAGGCCAGGTCGAGTGGGAAGATTCAAGGAGAGTTCAAGGATTCAAGGGGTTCCCAGAGACTGTGCCCTCATCATTCCCCCCTCAAACAAATGGGACCCAAATTCTTTTGGGGTCAGGGACGAAGGTCTCAGCTTCTGGAATTGCTTCCTGCTGACAAGGGGCGTAGAGTTGGCTTGATGGGTCCAGTTCAAGGGGTGCACAGTCATCTGGAAATTGATGGCTTGGAGACTGGAGGAGACAAACCTGGCAAGGAAGTTAAGCAAACAACAAAACAGACAGTACAGGAGTACAGAGAAAGGACAATATCCTTGGTGGGAATTAAAGATGACTATTTCGTACCTAGCTCTCCTAACCACTTGTTCTGCTTCGGGGTTCAGGAGTGTGTAGCACATCCAAATTAGGTCGGGGATATCTAAGAGCAAGGTTTGATGTTTGGTGAGCCTGTGGTTAGCCAGGCACTGGTGGCCCCCTGCTTCCAGGGTGCTCTGGCAAGGCAGAGCTTCTAGGGGCTGGTCTGCTAGAGGCTTAGAAGCTTCCTCAATTGGAATGGCTGTAGCAGCCAGAGAATCTAATTGTTTTGGAAAACAGGGGTCAGATCCTAAGGACTGGATTAGAATTCCCAAAGCCTGTCCTCTCCTTTCATCAACATAGAGAGTGAAAGGTTTTTCTAGATTAGGTAAAGCTAATGCTGGAGTGGTGGTCAGTTTAGTTTTCAAAGTCCCAAAAGCTTGTGCTGGGTAGGGGCCCCACTCTAGAGGGAGTGAGTCAGGGCCTTGAGTGCCAATTAATGGTTGCCGTCCCTCCCAAGCCTTGGGCTTAATTGGATATTGAAGGCTATGGAGGGGAACTATGGCTGGGGTGGCAGAAGTAGCTTGCCCAGGAATTCCCTGATCCCAAACAGTTGGCTCAACCCTCTCCCATGCCTCTGGGGGAACATGGGGAGGTCTGGGAAACAGGGGGAAAAGGGAGTTATGAGGTTTAACTATAGAAAATTGGCTTCCCAACTTCACCATCAGGTCCCTTCCCCAAAAGGGGGCAGGGCCAGAGAAGGAGTGTTCAGACAACAGATCCTTGATGCCCATGACCTGATAGGTCGAGGGGCATGTGGGGCCAAAGCCACTAGTTAAAGCAAGAGAACATAGCCGTGATAAAGTGGGTAACCTTACCTTCTGCCTCGATTTTGCCCAAGGCTCCGCGAGAGAGGTGGAGAAAGTGGGAGCACAGCCAAGCCCCAGGCTTTCCCCTCCTTCCGAGTCTTGAGAAGACTGGAGGACAGGGTACTGGGAGGAGGCTCTACCACTTTTCCAACCTCGGGGACATGCTGGGCATGGTCCTGGAGGCGTGGATCCTAGAGGCTTCTTCCAGGGGGGCGCCCTAGAGGGGCACTCCTTAGACCAGTGACCCTCCTTGTGACATCGAAAGCAGGTTTCCCCTTTGCTAAAGTTGCCAGAAGCACCCTCCGGCAATCTCCTGGCCATGGCAGCCGCCAAGAATTGGGCATGTTCTCTGTCTCTGGCTTTTTCCTCTGCCTGGACTAAGTCTCTATTATTGAACACTCCGAATGCTGTCTCCAGTAATTGGGCCTGAGGTGTTTGGGGTCCCATTGCCAATTTCTGCAGTTTCCTCCTAATATCTGGGGCAGACTGATTAATGAAATACATGTTAAGTATTGCCGCCCCTTCAATAGAATCAGGATCCAAATTTGAATACTTCTTAATAGCTTCTACTAGCCGGGCTTGGAAAAGGACAAGGTTTTCTTTTTCTCCCTGAGTAATCTCCCTAATTTTTTGAAAATTTATTTGCTTTTGAAATGCAGTTCTTAGGCCTTCTAACAGGCAAATTTCCATATGGTCTCTCTTTTCTCTATCCTCACTCCTTTGATAATGCCATCCTGGGTCACTAGTTGGAACAGCAGCTGTTCCTGGGGGATAGTTTATGGGGTTATTGCTAGCCAAACTGTCCCCAAATTTTTGAGCGTGTTCCCATATTCTCCTCTTCTCCTCAGTGGTACAACAGGTAGAGAAGAGGATATGCAAATCACACCAAGAAAGTTCAAATTGCAGGGACAGATCCCTAAAACCCTCAGTAAACTTAGTGGGATCTTCTGAGTATCTCCCCAGTTTTTCTTTAATTTGGATGAGATCTGAAATGGAGAATGGAACATGCACTCTCCTTGTCCCAGCAGGGGAGGCAGGCATTTCCCTCAGGGGAAAAAGCCTTGAAGGCGCTGTGGGACCTGGAGCTTGGGGCTGAAGTAGATTAGACTGCAAGGCCAGGGCATCTGCCTGGCAAGGGAGATCAGCTAGTACCTGAGGAGGGGTAGAGGTCAGAGGGGAAGATACCCCAGAGACCCAAGTGGGTGCTACCTCAGAGAGAGGGGCTAGGGGAGGAGATATTGCCGTGGGGGCAGGGCCCATGGTGATAGATGTTGCAGGGCCTGCAGTAGAGGCAGGGCATGGGGTCCCTTCGGCTGGAAATTCCTTCCTCCTTAGTAAAGGAGAAGTTAGGAGTAATTGTCGGGAGACAAACAAAATAAAACAAGAAAACAAAATATACAGAAGGTACCTGAAACTTTCCCAAATTCCCAGCGCCGAAACAATTGAAAGGATCTGGCACATGCTTCCGGATGGGGCATCCGTCCATGTCCTTTGACATGACCACTGGACCGAGAACCACCTGATAGCGTCAGGTTGAGTTGACCAGGACAACGTGGCTGTCCAACCCACTGAGACCACTGGACCGAGCTGTCCGACTGGACCGAGAACCACCTGATAGCGTCAGGTTGACCAGGACAGCGTGACTGTCCGACTCACTGAGACCACTGGACCAAGCTGTCCGACTGGACCGAGAACCACCTGATAGCGTCAGGTTGACCAGGACAGAGTGACTGTCCGACTCACTGAGACCACTGGACCAAGCTGTCCGACTGGGCCGAGAACCACCTGATAGCGTCAGGTTGACCAGGACAGAGTGACTGTCCGACTCACTGAGACCACTGGACCAAGCTGTCCGACCCACCGAGAACCACCTGATAGCGTCAGGTTGACCAGGACAGAGTGACTGTCCGACTCACTGAGACCACTGGACCAAGCTGTCCAACCCACTGGGACCTGCTGAGGTCAGGCCCGAGAAGCACATCCAAAATGTTTGGAGAGCGAGGAGGGGGATTGGGAGAGGTGGGGGCTCACATACCTTCAGTCTTGGCTGGAGAAGAACTTGAGATTAGCAGTGCTTCCCGGTCAGGGAACCATAAATGATGAGGGTTTGGGGTGAGAGGTGCTCGACACCCCAAAGTACCGACACGCCGGGTCCTGCCGAAAGAATTCGACTCAAGCTTTCTCAGCCAAGGGAAAGGACAAAGTTTATTAAGAGTTAGCCAAATAAGCCTGCCCCGAGAGATCCCACCCCTTGCGAAGCCTGTAAGGAAAAAGGGCCAGACCCATCTGAGCTAGATTGGTTCTGACCAACCTCATGGAGGCAAGATGGAGATTATATACACAAAGGTTGTGGGAGGGATTGAGGGGTGGTCTGGGGTGACCAGAAGAGGGGTCTAGGGAGGGACTTAAGGACGAGGTCAGACTCCAGGGTGGGGGAAATAGCTGAAGGCTATATGGAAATGACAACCCATCAAGGGCTGGGGTAGCAGAGCTAGGGTATAGATATTTTGATCAGGATTAAGGATGGGAAACAGGATTAAGGGTGGGAAACAGCTGGACAATAGAGGACTGGGCAAGGTAGGCATTTGGGCTTAATGTTATAGCCTCAGGCCAAGGCCAGGTCGAGTGGGAAGATTCAAGGAGAGTTCAAGGATTCAAGGGGTTCCCAGAGACTGTGCCCTCATCACTACCACCAGGACTCGGAGGCCGCCATCAACCGCCAGATCAACCTGGAGCTGTACGCCTCCTACGTGTACCTGTCCATGTCCTACTACTTTGACCGCGATGACGTGGCGCTGAAGAACTTTGCCAAGTATTTCCTACACCAGTCCCACGAGGAGCGGGAGCACGCTGAGAAGCTGATGAAACTGCAGAACCAGCGCGGGGGCCGCATCTTCCTGCAGGACATCAAGAAACCAGACCGAGATGACTGGGAGAGCGGGCTGAACGCAATGGAGTGTGCTCTGCACTTGGAAAAAAATGTCAATGAGTCATTACTGGAATTGCACAAGCTGGCAACTGACAAGAATAACCCCCATTTATGTGATTTCATCGAAACCCACTACCTGGACGAACAGGTAAAGGCCATCAAACAACTGGGTGATCACGTAACCAACCTGCGCAAAATGGGGGCCCCCGATTCTGGCATGGAGGAATATCTTTTTGACAAGCACACCCTTGGAGACAGTAACAACTTGGAGAGCTAAGCCACACCTGGCTTCCCCCACACCTGGGAACTGTGGGCGTGACTCCTGCTGTCTTTCAGTGCATGCATATTTTGGTTATCTGACCTTTTCATAATCTGTACCAAAAAACTACCACCATTTACATCCCAATAAAGTGACTTGGTACTGATGAAAAAAAAACAAAAAAACATGCTACCCACCTCCTCCTAAACTCAGGGTGCAGATTAAGACTTAGTTTTTGGACATGGCCAATGTGGAAATTTGTTTTGCTTGACTATATATGTTTATAACAGGGTTTTTTCTCTCCCTTCAGTAAGAGGGGAGAGGGAAGTGAAAGATGAATTTTTTATTGAAAAAATAAAATTTAATTTTAAAAAATAATGCATCTTTATTACAAGGGAGTGTTCTACTAAGAGGCAGGGGAGACTTGGTTCAGTGAAAAGTGTGTTCAATGGAGAATCAAAGGCCCTGGGTTCAAATCCTTGATCCCCCATTTACTACCTGTACAACCTTAGACAAAACACTTAACCTTTCTGGGCTTCAGTTTCCACATATGTAAAATGAGAGGATTAGACTAGAGGACCTTCAAAGTCTTTTCTAGCCCTAAATCTGTGATCCTATGACCTTATAAAATAGTGATGCAGATAAAGAGAGAGTGGGGGAGACAGAGAGAAAGAGACAGAAGAATAAAGAGAGAGGGGGAAGAGAGAAAGAGAGAGAGGGAGGGAGGGAGGGGAAAGAGAGAGAGCATCAATAAAACATTTCATTTTTAAAATTGCTGAAATAGGCAATGCAGACTTCATTTACCCTAAATGAAAAGCTCACCCAGCAGAGGAAACCAAACTAATAATGCAGCTCGTATTGTCAAGTGCTATACGTATGTAGATAGAGGAAATACATATTGACATAATAATAATAAATATGTAAAGAAAGCTCATGGTTTACCAATAAAATCATTTACCATGTTGCTGACTTGACTATAAAATAGTGCATGCTTTATAGCCAGTTCCTCAATTTGATTGATACCTAATTAAAAATTCGCTCAACTCAACTTCAGGCATGTCAAGTTCCATTGAAGTTGCTGCTTGAACCTATGGAGGCCTAATATTGTTTAATGGGGGACGCATTTATTTAGTCCTCAGAAATAAGCCCCAAAGTTAGAAACCTGCATAAAGTCTATAACTACTTTCACAAAGAGAGCAGTGGCATATTCCAAAAGGGCTTGGGATCCAAGAGACCTAAGTTGGAGTCCTGGTTTTGAAGAGGTTTGGGTTGAGTGGTGCTCGATACCCCAAAGTACGGACAGGCCAGGTCCTGCCGAAAGAATTCGATTCAAGCATTCTCAGGCAAGGGAAAGGACAAAGTTTATTAAGGGTTTGCCATAATGGGTTGTCTTAAGAAATCCCACCCTTTGCGATGCCTGTTTCTACAAGCAGGCCAGATTGAATCTGAGCGCCTTCATGGAGGCAAGATGGAAATTATATACACAAAGATTGTGGGAGGGATTGAGGGGTGGTCTGGGGTGACTAGAGGAGGGGTTTAGGGAGGGCCTTGAGGAGGAGTCTAAGGAGGAGCTTGATGGGACTGAGATGAGGTCAGACTCCAGGGTAGGAAATAGCTGAAGGCTACATTGAGATGACAGACAATAGAGGGCTAGGGTATAGATATTTTGATCAGGATTAAGGGTGAGAAACAGCTGGACGATAGAGGGCTAGGCTAGGCAGAGACTTGGACCCAATGATAATGCAAGGCCCATGGCCTTAGGGGAAGGCCAGATCCAGTTGGAAGACTCAAGGAGAGTTCAAGGGGGCTCCCAGAGACTGTACTCCAGGTTCAAAGGGGTTCCCAGAGACTGCCCTCATCATTCCCCCCTCAAACAAATAGGACCCAAATTCTTTTGGGGTCCAAGGGGATTCCCACAGTCTAAACCCCATCAGTTTGGCCACCAGCCCACTAGGTGACCTTGGACAAGCCCCTTCCCTTCTCTGGGGGCAGTGTTTTTTCCTCATTTCCTCATTCATTCATTCATGAAACAAGCATTTTAAAGCCCCTATGAGGCATAGTGCTAGGTGTTGGGAACATAAAGACAAAAATTAAAGAGTGCTTGCCTTCAAGGAGCTTACATTCTATTTGAAGGAAACAAGATGTCAGAGAGGAAAAAGGCAAAGACATGGAGACAGAGAGACAGAGACAGAGAGAAGCTAGATAAACAATGATTTCTTTGGGGAGGTACTGTCAATTAAGTGAAGTCAATAAACATTTGTTAAGCACCTACTATGTGCTAAGCACTGTGCTAAGTGTTGAGGATACAGAGAAAGGCCCAAACCAGTCCCTGCTCTCAAAGAGCTCCCAGTCTAATAAGGGAGACAAGGATCCTGATACCTGCCCTGTTTATAAAATGATATTATTGGCCTTTCGTTTCAAGAGGTACTTACTTACTACAATAGTACTATGTGAACTAGGCACAATGGAGAATTCCAATAAAAAGCCATCATCCCAGCCCTGAAGCAGCTTATAGTCTAGCAAGGGAGATGGGACATAAGTAGTGCAAATGATAAAATAGGATCTGAGGCATGCAGAAGTAGCATGAACAAAGTGCTATCCAAAGTGGAGGGAAGGAAAGATCGTCACTGAGTAGGGACCTTGGACCTGCGGAAGGTTTCCACAGACCCAGACAGGAGGACACTTAAGGTGGTGGGAACAGCCTGAGCAAAGCTTCCTAGGGCACTGAGGTGGCATTTACCACTGACCCAGCAACTTGGATTTATTGGGAGGTGAGCAATGAATGAATTGGCGTGGATGTGCCTGTCCTACCAGAAATGGTCCAGAATCACTGTTGGATCATCTCCTCAAATCCATAATGTTGTACCAAAAGCGAGTGAGACACGCCACAGAGTATAAGTTTTAAATGGAGAATTTATTAGCCGGCGACCATTCGGGATCTTTTACCCAAATCAAAATGACCCCTAGTCAGGGTGGAGAAGTAGCTTAAATAGAAAATACAAGGTACAGTGGTGAATCATCTCTTGGAATTTTACAGACCAGGTCACAAGGTGGTCTGGGGGCACAGGGACAGATCAAGGATTTTGACAGGTTATCGTTCAGTGGGATGATCTTATCTATTGACATTCCTTGGAGGAGTCACGGGGCCCCAGGGACATTTGGTAAATGCTGAAGAGGTCTGAGTCCATTCTTTCTGGGGGTGTTGTCAGAGGCTAGGGGTTTTCTCAGGGGTCTCTTTAGCAGTAACTGATTTTCCAGTACCACAATACCTGGACAGGAAGCCCTTCTATTCCTTTCGCATCCCCCAGTGAGGGACCACTCAGTCTCTACTTAAAGACCCAAAGAGATAGGAGTATAAGATCACAGATAATCATAGGATCACAGGATCCTGTGTCTAGAACTGGAAGGGACCTTAGAAGTCATTGAGGCCAACCCACTCATTTTACAGAGAGAGAAACTGAGGCCCTGGGAGGGCCCAAAGCCACAAGCATACGTAAGCATTAGAGTAAGTATTTGAAATAAGGACTTAGGGCCCCAAAGCTCCTACTCTTTTTCAAGCGTATCATCCTGCCCCTATGTCCCAAGGCAGCCCATCCCAGTTTTGGAATAATTCTAATTGTTCCAAGGTTTTTCCTTAGACAAGTGTTCCCTTCTCTAAGACTGGCATCCCCAGCGACTTCAACCATTCAGTATATATGGCAGGAACTCCAGTCTCCTCACTATTCTAGTTATCCTCCTCTGTAAGAGGACCAGGATTCAAATCCCATCTCTGCCACCTGTACAACCACAGGCGTCTCATTTGATAATACTGCTTTCATTCTTCATTATTACTTTCTATTGGCTTTAGTTGTAAATTAACTCTCTGGGACTCAGTTTCCTCCTTTGTAAAATGAGTAGGTTGATTTGAATGACTTCCAAGTCACTCCCACTTCTAGATCTTGGCTCCTAAATATGACCTTATGAAAGTCCCTTCCCCTCCCTGGGGCTCAGTTTCTCCCTCTGTAAAATGAGGAGGTTGGACTAGATGCTCCCAAGGGTCCTTTTCAACTCTTGATCAAGGATCCTATGATCTATGCTTCAGCTATTCAATGTCCTTCCCAAAATGTGATGCCCAAAATGAAACACAATACTCCATATGTGGACCACCAGGAGGAGAAGGGACCATAACTTCCCCTATAATAGACATCCTGACTCTCTGAAGACTGCCTAAGATTACAACAGGTGTGGGTGAAACAACTGTATGTGGACCAGTCGATCATTCAGGAAGATTGAACAATGTTCCACTGTCAATGGTGTCATAGAATGTTATTGTTGGAAGGACCCTTGGGGGCCATCCAGTCCAACCTGCTCATTTTACGGAAAAGGAAACTGACTCCCAAAGAACTCAAATGACTTGCCCAAGGTCTCATATAGCATCATAAATCTGGAGCTAGAAGAGATCTCGGAGGCCATCAAGTCCAATGCCCTCATTTACAGAGTGAGGCCCAACTAGTAAGTGACAGAACCGAGCCACGGAGCTGAACCTGGAGTTCTCAACTCCCTTCCATTGCTCTTTCCCCTCCCCCCACCCAGCCTCCTCACCTAATTTGTAATCCAAACAGGTCCCTTCTCCTGCAGCAGAGATGATGCGTCAGTGGAATTTGCCCACTCAGATTAGGCGCCAACTCATTCTTAATAAATGCTCCACAGATAAAGAAGTGAATTATCATGCTGCCTAAACTGCAAGAGGATTTTGATCACTTTTCATGGGCTCAGAAAGCTTGTTTTATTAATATATGGAGTAACAACATCCTGTAAACAACTCATCCTTCTTAGATTTACTCCCGTTAAAGAATGTCCTACTTAAATGCTCACAATTGACACTTGAACATGAAATACCACCGCAAATAATGAGGATATTGTAGATGTATTTTATACCTCTCTTTCCCAAATCAAAAGGTCTCATAAATACAGTCTCTAAAAGTGTCAGTGGGGGAGTTAACATAACTGTACAAGCAATAAGCCTGACCTTTCCATGTGATTTATTTCCAACTCACCCAATCTTTTTTTATTAAAAGTGGCACATCTAAAGCAGAATTAAATCCTATTACAGCAGGTGTGTGAACAGATCAGCCTCTCTCCCTGCCATTGGCCCTCTCTAATCATAGTTACCTTGTTTCCTAGGGAAGAACCTGATTGAGGTGGCGGGGTGTCTTTGGAAGGTGTTGGACATCCCTTTATAGCAAAGAAATAGGATCTCTGGGGGGAAAATGCAGCAGAGCCCAGACATTGAAGAGAAGAATGTGACAGGGTCAAAAAAGGGCTGGATGTGGAGTTAGACGACCAGGTTAGAACTCTATCTCTGGCTCTTACGAGCTGGGACACTGGCCAAATCACTTTGCCCCTCTGGGCCTCAGTTTCCTCATCTGTAAAATAAGGAGGTGAGACTAGATGGTCTCTGAGGTCCCTTGCAGCCCTAGATCCAGGAACCTATGTTCCTTGATGTATTTGAGAAAGTCATCATGGGAAAAATCTTCTCCTAGAGGTTCCTCAAGGTTACTTCTATCTGGTCCTTAGCTAGAAATACTGTTCAGAGAGCCCAGAGAGGAAGCAACTGAAATATGGAAGGCTGGCTAATGGGTGAGAATTGGGTTCTGCTGCAGCCTCTCATGAAACTCCATCTCCTGAGGCCTGGAGGAATCGAGTTCTGCACCAGGGGAAGGAGGTGCCCACAGGGTGGGAATGGGAGATCCCAGCATGTCACTGCTTCAAAGCACTTTCTTCAGACCATGCCAGACAGGGTGGGGGTGGGGGGAGATAATGATGGCTACCATTCCTAAGGCACTTGAAAGTCACCTTCCCCATGGGCATCTTAGAAAGGTGGATAACAAAACAGAGACAGCCAGAGGAGAGTATCAGCATCATTCTGAATGAAGCAAAGCCCCACTACACACCCTTCTGCCTTCCCCAAACATTACTGGTTCATCAAGGTTTTACTTCCTCATTCTCTCTATTTCTACCATTCCCTTCTTAGGGAGCTCAGAGGCCTGGCTAGGTGGTACAGTGGATAGGGTGCCAGACTCAGGTCAGGAAGAACTAAGTTCAAATCCTGCCTCAGATGCCTACTAGCTATGTGACCCTGAGCAAGTCACTTCACTGCTGTCTGCCTCAGTTTCTTCAACTGTTAAATGGGGATAATAATAGCACCTACCCCTCAGGGTTCTCATGAAGATCAAATGAGATAAATATTTGTAGAGTGCTTAGCACAGTGCCTGGCATATAGTAGGAGATTAATAAATGCTTGTTTCCTCCCTTCCTTCCTAGCCCACACATTCATGCTGCCCAAGTGTGGAATGGGAGATGCAAAGTCTTATTCTCAAGAGGGAGAAAGATTTTAGCGAAGCATTTATATCAGTAATACTGAGCCAATGGGGCGTATGGGGAGTTTAGGGAGGCCTAGCACTTCTGGTATGAGAACTTGCTGACCCCTTTTCAGGGCTGCTCAGCCACCTTTGGTGTCCACCTGATTCGCCCAACTGTCGCCTGTGGCACCAAGAAGCTGTAGTATGCTCAGCAGCCAGGCTGAACCAGGTTGAGGGTAAGAGACAGGCCTCAAACCTTTTGGCAACTTAGGAGGATGTCTACCCCAAGCATGTAAAGACTTCTCCTAGCAGAATGGATGGATGAGAACAATTTGTTCCAACGGCCATGAAGGAGGCTGAAGTAGGCACTGTGGAGCACTTAGAGTTTGGTTAGACATCTAAAATGGAAGATCATCTGCTACATTCCAGGCCAATCGCCAATCATCCTGACCTTTATCCTGCCAGTGGACTTTGATGACTCATGAAGAGTGAGGCTCTGCCTCACTTAAACCCAATTCATGGCAAGTCAAGACATCACCCATCATCTACTGCCCCAACATCATGTTATAGTTGGTCCTCTTCAAAAATGAAGGCTGAATAACAGCAGCAACAACTGGGCTGATGCCAGATGTCTGGCCACGTCAGGTCTTCACCTAACATTCTCCATCATTTCCCCGCCTCCAGACTACTTCCCTCCAGTCTGTCTGACACATATGCTCAGAGCAATCTCTTGAAATAACGGTTTGTGTGGCCCACTTCCGTGCCTGCTCAAAAATATCAGTGCCTTCCCATTGCCCAAAAGCATCAAATACAAAGTCCCTGTGTAACCTTGGACAAGCCACTTCTCTCTGAGCCTCAGTTTCCTCTTCTATAAAATGATAAAAAGAAGACTTACCTCATAGGATTATAGATCTAACTTGAATGGACCTCAGGGGTGCCTGTCTCAGCTACCTCATTTTGTGAAACTTAAAATATCAGAAGGAATATGAGTCACTCATCATTATTACTCAAGGCTCTGTGAAATCTGGCCCCCAATTATGTTTCCAGTCTTCTTTCCCATTATTCCTCTCCACCTTCTACAAGGTGGCTGACTCCCCAGTCCCTGGATGTGCCCCTTGCCTTCCTATATCTGCACCTCTGCTCTAACCCTTCTGGATGGGCTCCCTAACACAAGTCTCTGCCCAACCCCTGGATGTGCCCCTTGCCTTCCCATATCTGCACCTCTGCTCTAACCCTTCTGGATGGGCTCCCTAACACAAGTCTCTGCCCAACCCCTGGATGTGCCCCTTGCCTTCCCACATCTGCACCTCTGCTCTAACCCTTCTGGATGGGCTCCCTAACACAAGTCTCTGCCCAACCCCTGGATGTGCCCCTTGCCTTCCCACATCTGCACCTCTGCTCTAACTCTTCTGGATGGGCTCCCTAACACAAGTCTCTGCCCAACCCCTGGATGTGCCCCTTGCCTTCCCACATCTGCACCTCTGCTCTAATCCTTCTGGATGGGCTCCCTAACACAAGTCTCTGCCCAACCCCTGGATGTGCCCCTTGCCTTCCCATATCTGCACCTCTGCTCTAACCCTTCTGGATGGGCTCCCTAACACAAGTCTCTGCCCAACCTCTGGATGTGCCCCTTGCCTTCCCACATCTGCACCTCTGCTCTAATGCTTCTGGATGGACTCCCTAACACACGTCTCTGACCAACCCAACTTTCATTCAAGGTGATCATCCTCAAGCAAAGGTCTCACCACATCACCTCCCTACTAAACCACACTGCCTTGTGTAACATATGTGAGATCATCTAATTCATAAATGATTACTAGTGTTTGTCTATATCACAGAACCCAGGAACCCCAGCCCCAGAAAAAGCATCCTCCAGTCTCACTGCTCTACAGGAGCTAGGCCCTGGCAGATAATGAGATCTCCTGGTTTTTATTCCTCCATGCCTTCCCTGCCACCCCAGTGCACTAATCTCTGTCCCGATGTGGTCCAGGGCCCATGACCATGGTCCCATTCTGTATTGGCTCATCAGAAATAATGCCATTTTTCAATAAACCCATTCCTTCCTCTGAAAGACAGCTTCAGTTTTAGAAATAAGGTCTTGAAAAAGCATCCAAACAACCCTCCAATTGAGATTGAATTTTGCGCCCACAGATAGTTGCTGGAGCTTTCATTTCTATAATATTGTCTGATAATTAACTGTGTTGGTGCTCTGAATCGTATTGAGGGTATCAGACAGCATGGCAGATTTTTTCTATTGAAAACAAAAGAAAAATCAATTTCAGCCAATTTTGTTGTTGCCGTTTTATGAAGTTAAGGAACTCGATGTAAATTAATGTTTTGAATTTATGCTTTTGATCAATAGGTATGACTATTGATTGGTATCACAGGAAGCCCAAAGTGAACCAGTCATTCCTGACACTGTGGTTTTAGGATGTGCAAACAAATCAAAATCTTACTCTGCTAGAGGCTACAGCTCCCCCCCAAAAATTAGCCATTGAGGCAAAAGAGGGCAAATCGAGTCTGTCTTTCCTCCCCAGCTTGTTCAGTGGAAAGGGATTGCAATGGAAAAGAGTTGAGGATTGCAGTGGGGGCATTTACATCAATTTCACAAACATTTATTAAACACTTAATGTATACAGGTTGATATTAGCAGCTGGGAAAAATACCAAGTTAAAGCAACAGCAGCAGCAATAATTGACATTTATTTAGCAATTTGAAGTTTGCAAAGCACTTTATAAACATTGTCTCACTTGAGCCTCCCACACATCCCTTCCTCCAAGGAGCTCACAAACTTTAACCGAAGCTGAAACTAACAGGATCAAAGTTGATACAGATAAATGTAAAGTCTTGACCTTGGACTCAAAAAATCAATTACACAAGTTCATGGTTATACAGTCATTCCTTTGAAAAGGACATGGAGTTTTCCCATAGACTGCAAGCTCAATGTGAATCAGCCAGGGGATTAGGCAGTTAAAAACATTAACCTTAGGCTGTAGAGTCCAGGAAGTACTAGTCCTACTGTCCTCTGCCCTGGTCAGGCCTATCTGGAATCGTGTTCAATTCTGGGTACCACATTTTAGGAAAGATATTAACTGCATACAGCACATCAAAAGGAGGAAGGAAGAACATGATAGTGGAGGGACATAAAACCATGTCACATAAGGATCTGGTGAAAGAGCAGCAAAAGTGTAAATTTGAAAAAAAAAAAAAACAAGGGGAACATGATACAGGACTTCAAATGCTCAAAGAGTTGCCATGTGCAAGAAAGATTACATTGGTTCTACTTGGCCCTAAGGGCAAAACTAGGATTAGTGAATGGAAATTATAGGAAGACAGCTTTTAGCTCAAGATTGGGAAAAGCTTCCTAAGAATAAAAGCTATTCAAAAATGGAATGGACTACTTCAAGTGTAGTTATTAGTTTCCTGTTACTTAAGTTGTACAAATAGAGATTGGATGGCCACTTGTAGGTGCTTTTGAAGAGAGGATTCATGCGTCTTTTTTTGCAGAGGCAATGGGGGTTAAGTGACTTGCCCAGGGTCACACAGCTAGTCGGTATCTAAAGCTGGATTTGAACTCAGATCCTTCCTGATTCCAGGGTAGGTGCTCTATCCTCTGTGTCACCTAGCTGCCCCTAGGATTTGTGCTTCTAGTTGGGATTTGATTAGACAACTCAAAGGTCCTTTCCAATTTCAATGACCTTTAGGCAAAAGTCAAGATAGTCTCCCAAGAAGCCCAAGTCTTAATTCTGAGCTTCAATATTTCACACTTGATGCATGTCCTGTAGGCATCCCAAACTCATTAAGTCCAAAACAGTAACCTGAGTGGCAGCCAGATGTGGTAGGACTAAAAAGAACTGAAAATTTGTAGATTAGTCTACCAGATAGGTTGGTCAAAAAGCAGTCTCACTTCTGTCTCCGCTGACGCTGTCCCTCTTGGCCTCTAAAGCTTCCATTCACTGTTTCTCCACCAAGCTGCTATTGGCCTCTCTTGGAGTCACCATCTGTTGCTGTGATGATCTGTTTTGTCTTCATACAGTATATTACTCATCTTTTGTGAGACTGCCCCAGGCAAATATATCTAGGCACTAATCACCATACTTTTCAGTTCTTTTGTTAGTCAGATCTACCTGCTAGGTGGCCCTCGGACTTTTTCTACTTTGCTGCCCCTTCACCAGTGGAAAATCCCCCAGTCCTCCTTCTAGTTGAGTTGGAATGAGTGAAGTCCTTTTGGCTACCATCAGCCCTCTGGCAGGGAGGGCCTAGCTTACCTTAATGCATCCACTACTAGCCTCAAGGAGGCATTTGGCAATACTGGTGGAGGAGGAAAGGAAATGGTGATGTTTGCCCAGATTCTTGCCTTGAGGGTAAAGGAATCAGACCCTCTTACATAAGATTTGATGATTTGGGAAAAGGAATATGACACATATAAATAGACACAGTACAAAAGGATTAATTTCAAGCATGTATCTTGAGAGTACTCACACCAATGAAATAATGAATTTTTACAATATTAAAAATGAGTATATAAGCAAATATACAATATATGTAATATATAATATAATATATAAGCAAATATATAATGTCTGAGGTGTTGGAGGTGGCTGAAATACCAACATTCTCTTAGTTCAGGTTTGATGTTGGAATGAAATCAGTTACTTGCAAGTCATCGTTGGTTAACAAAAGGGGATTTACATTGCTCTGACACAATTAGGATGCGCTAACAAAGACACAGTGGCATTTATTTTCTCTGGATTCTGTCTCCCTTTGTCTCCATATAGAAATTCATCTGGTCATCAGTGATGGGTTCAGGGTGCACCCCAAGAACGTTGGGGTGCCACCAGAAATGATGGAGTAAAGACATGTGGGTTCTAGTATCCTGAAAGAAATTCACTCGGACAGTTCTCCAAGTTGAAGAAAGGCATTTTTTGGGGTGACGCACCCAAGCAGGCCCTGCTTCCATGTGGGAGAGACAGAGCATAGGTGACAGGTCTTGCTCCCCGAAGGAGGCAGAGAGATTGGCCAGGTCTGGTTTAAATACAATTTACAGAATAGGGGCAAAGAGAACAAGAGAATGGGAGGAGGGGCAAGTGCAACTCTGGAAAGCCTAGAATATCAGGTAGTCCTGGGGTGCCTTTGTCAGATAAGCAAGGAGAACAGGAAAGGGGAAAGAGGGGTGCTGCTCTGGAGTCCATACAGATAAGCAAAGGGAACAGGAAAGAGTTGTTCTGGAATGTCAGGTAATTGGGGGTGCTTTGTGAAAGCACACAGGTAAGTGTACAGTGGGGGGCTTCAATGCATAGTCTTCTTTGATCACTTTTCTGGCTGGTCACATCCTGAATCCTACCTGCCCCATCTGCCTTGAATACTCCTTTCTACATCATCAATCAGGATACGATATGGTGAAGAACATGGTGACCACCATAGATGATGACCTCCACCAAGTCAGAGGGGCCCCAACTGCACTGGGATGTTTTATGTCCTTAGGTGACCAAGAAGTTGTATCACAGAAACAGGGACCAATTAGGTCATGGGACTGCTTTGTCTGCTTTTAGGAAAACCAATTTCTGTTGCAGGAGTGAAGGAGAAGGGACATGTCCAACCCATGTTGTGGGGAAACACTGGTAGATATGAGTCCTATCACATGAGGTCAAAAAGGCAAAGGATAGTAATTAATTGGGGAGATCAGGGAAGGCTTCATGGAGGAGGTGGCATTTGAGCTTGGTCCTTATGAGTCAACTGATACAGAGAGCGGATATACTTGTTTTTTGTGTTTGGAGATGATATTGCTAACTGGGGGTGTGACTTTAACCAGATGGAACAATGCAAAACATTCACAGGCAGCACAGGCTGACCATTCATAGGTGAAAAGGCAAGATGTGGTGTTAGGGTTGAATTATTGAAGAGCCCTGTTAAAATAAATATTCCCTGAAAGGGGAAACACATTGATCCATTATCAGCATAAATAAGCTTAGCCTATCAATTACCAAGGCCCAGAGAGTATGAGTCAAAGACCTTGGAAATTTTCACTAGAGTACAGGAAGAAGGAGGATTCTGGGAAGTCCCATAGAATGGGACTACTAGAGTATTAGAGTTGGGTTAGGGGATGCAGTACCTGATGATCCCTGAGTACCTAAATGAGTAGGGAAGCACCAAAAAAATTAAACATTCAATGGAAAGAGAACTAGCTTTGGAATCATTAGCCCTGGGCTCAAATCCAGCCCATCACTTGCTATCTGTGGGACCTTGGGCAAATCATTCCATCCCTCTGGACCTCAGTTTCCTCCTCTGCCAGATGAGGGGGTTGGACTAAATGTCCTGTGAGGTCCCTCCCAACTTTAGCCTAATGATCCCAGGAAATTGGAAGAGGCATAGAATCACTGAGTTTAGAGCTAAAAGAGGAGCACCTGAAGACTCTCATTTTCCAAAGGAGGAAATTGAGGAAATGGGAAGGGGAAGGGACTTGCCAAAGGTCACCCAGTAAGTTAGTGGTAAAGTTGAGACAGACTGGTTTCCTGACTTTCCTGAGTCCAATGCTTGGCACCAAGCTGCCATGGGCCTGCCCACTGTCACACTTCCAACAAATTCTAGGGGTCCTGGCTTTGGGTAACGCTTACCTGTCCCTCCCTCTGGGACACAACATCTTCTTTCTTCTATTCTTTTTTTTCTTCCATCATGACTTGAGCTATAGTTATTAGTAGAAATGGGAAAAGGGGAAAAGAAGAAGGAGGCAAACTCTTCCAACACTTAGCTTCTCAGGCTTGGATTCAGGGGCTTCCAGGTCACTGATAGAAGCCAGGCTCAGGTGTGAGCTTAGCTGAAATCAATTATTCTAGAACGGCAGGTGGCATGTGCTTTTGGAACTTGTCTGAATATTTGGTTCCCTATTTCTCAGGAACAGCTGGGCTCCCAAGCTCACCCTCCCTACCCGTGGTGTACGGCTGAAACATCAGGGAAGATCCATTATCTGCCAGCCAGGGTTCTCTCAGGGTCAGGTTTGGGGCTGTGGCAGCCTGCTGGCCTGCCCGCTGGCCAAAGAAGTCGAATTCTATCTGTAGGGCTCAGAATGGGCCCCCTTTTCATTAAAAATGAAATTCACAGAATTTAGAAGTTCATGGGGTTGGAACGTTGGGTCGCTGAATCTCCTCTTAATGCTCTTTCATTTCTCATCAGCAGCTTCCTGTGCTCCGGCTTCCTGCCAGGTTTTCTATAATGTGAAGAAAATAGCCCCTTCTCAGCATAATCTCTCAGCTGAGAGATTCAGAAATGACAAAAGGGGGGTGGGGGGAGAGGGAAGAGAGAGCAAGCAAGTGCCCTGCTTGGCTAAATTCATTTATTCTGTCCATCATGTCCGGGTGCTTGGTTTTTTATGGAGAAGAAGTTAATTTCTAGATTTCTCATGCGACCTTTGTCTGGAATTAAAGATAACCACACCCCCAAGTCAGAAGGAAGACCTTTAAACCAGAGGCACAACACAGTACACTGAAAAGGAGCCTGGATTTGGATCCAGAGGACCTGGGCTCAAAAACCCCTTTGTTCACTACCTGTGATAAGTCTCTTTCCCTCTCTAAAATGCAGGGGGCCTCTGGAGTCTCTTCCAGCTCTAGACCTAGGATCCTATAGGTGGCCTCTTCAAGTGACTTCCCCTCCCAGGGCCTTATCTTCCTCCTCTACAAAACAAGGGGGGTGGGCCAGATCGCCTTTGAGGGCCCTTTGAACACTAGATGTAGGATCTCATGATCTTCCACACAGACCATCCTGATTTCTGCCTCTCCACTTTCACTCATGCTGTTTATTCTCCTTGAACCTTAGCCCTCTCTAAATCCTTTGCCCCACCCCTATCTCCTCCAGAAAGCCTTCCCTAATTCACAGAGATCTCTTCCATCTCTGCACTTCCATAGCATTTCATTTGGGTTTTTGTTCAATATCGTAGCTCTCTAGTCTCCACTGGAGTACAATGAGTCTGCTAGCCCCAATGAGCCTGGCAGATTCCTTCCCCTTCCTCCTTATCTCCCACAGTGTAGCCTAACACAGAGCTGGGCTCATCGGAAGTACTCAATAAATCTTCCCAAAAGGGAACCATGCCAGATGTTCTTGCCTGAAAATGGCTTCCTGCCTGTCTGTTTAGCTCCTAGGGTACCAAGAGTGAGCCCCAGGTTTGTTTTCATGGTAGGCCTATTATTTGCTTGGGATTTTAACTCTTGGCATTTGCTACGGTCAGCAAGGGGCTTACATCGATATTTTAGTTGCAACAAAGCATTGAAAACTGGCAAACGCCACTGGAACAAAGGCAACAGCAGGCATCTGGCCTTAAAGTTTGGGGTCTTTGTTTAAAAAAAAACCACCACCTTCGAACCCCAGTGCTGAGAATGAATCTTTCACACTAAGGGGTTCTCATTTTAAAGATAGACATACATCTAAGGGCAAAGTTAACCAAGTGCATTACTTTAATGGACAGATTATTCAAGGGCGCATTTCCTAAACCAGGATAGTGGAAACAATGTCGGGATGCAAGCAGATACATTTATCCTGAGAAGAAAGCAGGTAAACAGAGAAGAGGCTTTCATTAAGCTGTAAAAATTGATGGGGCCAATTATCTCCCTCTTGAAATGCGGCCAATGGAGGCAAGAAGAAACAAATGGCTCTGAAATGGAAATGGGTCACAGACACCTCAGCAAATAGAGTCTACAAACAGCTCTTGGATTAAATGTAGGGGGAAGGCAATAAGCATGAAGGTCCTTCTAGGCTAGTGAGATGCAAGTGAATTCACCTAAGTACCTGCGATCCTGGATTTAGAGCTGGAAGGGGCTTCAGAGGCCCTCTAGCCTAACACCCTCATTTGACAGAGAAGAAAACTGAGACTGGGAGGTGAAGACACTTGTCCTTTCATACAGGGAGTAAAGGAGAGAGCCAGGTCCTCTGACTTCAAACCCAGTCCTCTTTCCATTATCCCAGTACCTCATTAGGCACCACCTAATGTATCTGTATCACTGGCCGGGGGGGCAGGGGGGGGAGGACAAATGCAAGAAAAGTAGAAGACATCTGTATGCTCCTACCCTCAAGGAGTTTCTGGGTTGCTTGGACAAGTGATGCAAAAGAATGACTACAAGCAAACACACACTAATATAACACAAACTGTCCAGGAGTAAAATAATGATGATTATAATGATAATTCTTGTGATTATTATAGCTCACATATTTCTAGGAGTCACTTTTTAGGGTTTACTTTTCTTACAATGCTTCTATGATGGAGTACAAATATCATCATCCTCATTTTGCAATCACAGTCAACTTCCCATGTACAAGATAGATGGGGGAGGTGTGGCTAGAAAAAGATCTGGGGATCTCAGTAGACTGAAAGCTTGATCTAAGGCAACAGTGTGATATGGCAGCGAAGAAAATGAATGTAATCTTATGATTGTATTACAAGATACCAAGCATTCAGGGAAACAACCATCCCCTTGTCTTCTGCCCTGGTTAGACCTCATCTGAAGTATTGTGTTCAGTTTTTTGCACCATGGTTTAGAAAAGACGTTGATAATCTCTAGAATTTCCAGAGTAGTGTGTCCAGGATTGTGAAGGGCTCACAACCATGCCATACAAAGATAAATTGGATTAATTTGAGATGGTTACATGGAGGACAGGCAACTTTAGAAGAGAACTTGACAGTTGTCTCCAAGTATTCAAAGGGCAGTCATGTGGAAAAGGGAATGGATTTGTTCTGCCTGACCCCCGAGGGTAGAACCAGAAGCAGTGAATGGGTAGAAGATTCTGAGACAGATTTGGACTGGATGAAAGGGAAAACTCCCTAACAATCTGAGTTGCCCCAAAGTGGGATGGGTTTCACTGGAAGGCAAGCAAATGCTGGATGATCCCTCATCAAACATGTTTTAGAGGAAATTCTCGTAGCTTGTACTAGATGGTTTCTGAGGTCCCTTCTGTGGTTACTTTTGTACAGGGGAGGAAACCAAAGCTCAGAGAGGTTGTGGCATTCCCACAGTCATTAGATTTTGAGTTGGAAGGGACCTTAGAAGCCATTGAGTTTAACCCACTCATTTTACAGACAAAGAAACTGAGGCACAGAGAAGTGACTTGCCAAAGGCCAAACACAGGATCTCAGGCAGTATTTGAACCCAGATCTTTCTGATTCCAAGCCCAGTGCTCAATCTGTTCTACCATGCTGCCTTAAATAGATGTGAAACTTTTTAGCACCTAATTCACTTCTTCCATCCTGAAGTCTTTTCACTCTCTCTTGAAACCATACTGGAGCTGATATTCCCACCCCATTCTCCTCCCTCCTTCCCCTCCACATCTCAGTTGGCAAAGGGTAAAGCCCAGTTTGGGGGGGAACTATGCATCAGGTCCCCATGTGTACTCACAGCTAAGGAGGTTTCGAATTCAACTCCATTTGTCATCTCTGTGATATCTTGTAAACGTAGGACTTTTTCTGCTGCTTTGTTTTTAGCCATAAAAACTCACAATCCAACTACCAAGCCTCATTTAAGCAAAGAAAGAAAAGCAACATTGTCCTACTTCTTTCCCTGCCCTGTAAGTACCCAAGAATGCTTTATGGAGTCTGTAAACCAGTGGCTTTGATATGTGCCATAGCCGCTTGGCCCTTTGTTATTAAAAATGTACAGAATGCAGGTGCACAATGCTACAAGTGCTCAAAATGTGCCCCCCTCCCCCATTTGGCTGTTGAAGATTGGGAACACGCAATTCTTTCTTTTATGTTTCTTTTTGTCTCTTTTACCTCCCCTTTTATGTCTCTCAGGGTCATTTTCTTTGTAAGAAAAACCCATTGACCCCCTCAATGCTTGGTAACTGCATGCAGCCCAAGAAATGGAGTGTACATCAGTTACTGAATTGTATTTATGTCATAAAGACAATTTCCCTTTAATACAGTGCTGCATATGAAGAAGTTTTGTGCTGTAGAAATTAACTTTCTGAATCACTAGTGTCCAGGAGATTTTTTTTCATAAGTTGGATATCAAGTAGTCTTCAAAGTAATGAGACCTTCTACCCCCAAGTGTCAGCTTTTTGCTTTGGAATAGCTTGTTAAAGCTCAGTCCTAACAGCCAATATGGGGAACTTATGATTTGTTAAGTTACTAAAACTTTATTTTTTCCAGGACTTTCTACCATTGTGTTTTCAGTTTTAATATTACATCAATTTATTTCACCTTTTTTCCTTCAGTGAATATTTATTGGGGTTCTATTATGTGAAAAGTTCTTTGGAATTTGGATTTTATAAAAAGGAACATTTGAAGTATACTAGGAATATATACTAGGAATAGTATACTGCTGTTAACACCCCCTTAGTTACCACAATGATTCTGTATAAAAATCTCCCCCAATTTTGCCTCCTCTGTGAAACTCATTGTCATGTATTGTCCATGAAGATGTTGGAATGTTAATTTCCACAATGGACAGGATACAAGAAATAGCTGCTTACCATTCTAGTAATACTTGTGTTGGGCTCAGAAAAAAAGAAATTAGAAGGCAAAGAGGAGTGCTTGCGCTTGTGGTTTCAGGGGAGCAGGGGCCCTTCCTGGGTAAAGACAAGAGCACAGATCAGGAGAGTGGTGACCATACCTCTCCCCACATGACACTACCTTAGAAGCACCAAAAACTTTTAGACCCTCAAAACTAGCTCTGAAAACAGCAGTACAAAAAAAGCCTGAAGCTTGGCATAATGCCTCCCCACCCCCAAGTGAGCAGAGCTCAACTTTAACTAAAGTTCAAAGTCAAGAAATAGACTGGAAAAATGAGCAAATAGCAACAACAAAAAAGAATTCGACCATAGAAAGCTACTGCCCAGGAAAGCTAAGACATAAACTCAGAAGAAGATAACAATGTGAAAACAGCTACAAAGCCCTCCAAAGAAAAATGCTAATTGGACCCAAGCCCAACAAGAATTCCTGGAAGCATTAAAGAAAGGGATAAGAGTGGTAGAGGAAAAAGTTGGAAAAGAAATTAGATTTATGCAAGAAAATTATGAAAAGAGAATTAACAGCTTGGGAAAAGAGGTGCAAAAAATACTGAAGAAAAAAACCTTAAAAAACAGAATTGGCCTAGTGGTAAAAGAGGCACAAAAATTCA
The DNA here is from genome assembly GCF_011100635.1 of Trichosurus vulpecula. Classification (NCBI taxonomy): domain Eukaryota; kingdom Metazoa; phylum Chordata; class Mammalia; order Diprotodontia; family Phalangeridae; genus Trichosurus; species Trichosurus vulpecula. Next base: position 45,981,007 of record NC_050582.1, on the reverse strand, counting down.
CTGGAGAAAAGGACTTCTTAAAAATCAGAATTTGTCCAATGGAAAAAGAAGTACAAAAGCTCACTGAAGAAAATAATTCCTTAAAAATGAGAATTGTGCAAGTAGAAGCTAATGACTCCATGAGACTTCAAGAAATAATAAAACAAGTCAAAAGAATGAAAACATACAAGAAAATGTGAAATATCTCAGCAGAAAAATAGCTGACCTGGAAAACAGATCAAGG